>NC_050574.1:369353983-369653983 GCF_011100635.1 Trichosurus vulpecula | reverse complement strand
ATGTGAGCTGGGCCACTTAAGTTCTCACTCTAGGAAATTCTCTAAGACTAACTTTCAGGGAAGATGCTGAACTGAAGCTCTATAGTAAATTTCCCCATTTGGGAATTTCTTATACCAATGGAATCCCAGGTCCTATCCCTATTCCTAAAGTGTATTTAGGAAGCTTTTTACTTTTTAATGACTACCATGTTTTAATCCTAGATTAGATGGTGTATATGGAAAAGTCAGCAAAAGCACTGAAAGGAAAAGAAATACTCAAAACAGGTTCTTTGCTCTTTTTACTATCATTTGGATTTTTTTCACTGTGCTCAGTGAGAAAAATATGATCATAAAGGCAAGAACAATACAACAAATAAAACAATTATTTTTACAAACATTCGTTTGCTTTGGGCAGAAACTGTGTTTAGTAACACAATTTGTTGTTATTGTTTGAACCTTTCCATATATGTTTTCCATATATCCAATTACAAATGTGTCTGAACATGCTGAGAAGCAGTGAATTAAAATGCTGACAATGTTAACATCCAGTTCTGAACCAAATCTAGGGATGGAAGCATGATAATTTTGCGAAAGTTCATGGTTCACTCAATTTGGCATTACTGGAAAATTTCTACCAAAACTGTCCCAAGGAAATTAGTATTTAGTCCTAAAGGGAGCTAGGTGGTGCAGCAGATAAAGCACCAGGCCTGGAGTCAGGAAGACTCATCTTCCCAAGTTCAAATCGGTTTCAGATACTTACTAGCTGGGTTACCCTGAGCAAGTCACTTAACCCTGTCTGACTCAGTTCCTCATTTGTGAAATGAGCTGGAGAATAAAATGGCATCTTTGCCAAGAAAACCTCAAATGGGGTCACAAAGAGTTAGATGCAACTAACAACAGCATTCAGTGCCAACAAGGTGAAAATTTGCTTTTTTCAAGGGAATCTTGGAGCTCCTAATTCAAAGATTCAGAGAATTTAGAGCTTAGAGAGTTTTCAATACAAATGGGTACAATTTGATCTCTAGGCACATTAAGGCTTAAGAATTCATTGAGTAGGGACAACAGAGGGAATGTTTGGAATGCTTTATGAATAATGTAGTGAGTTCCCTATTATTGAAGATGTTGGAATGGGAGCTGGCCAGACACTTTGGGGGATAAAAATCACAGATTTTTAAAGCTAAAAGAAACTGTAAAGAGGATTTAATTCAAGCTCCCCCATCATTTTTATAGATAAGGAAACATGAGACCTAAAGAGGTGGGGACTTGCTCATGATTATGTACATATCCACTAAATAATTGAGCCAGAAATAAAGCCGAGGTCTCTCGACTTTCCTTTCCACCATATCATATCACCTTTCTGTTGTAAAAGGGATTCATATGACAGACAGGAATTTAGCTAACATATCTTCTCAAGTTCCTCCAACTTTGAAACTCTCATTTCATGATTCTATGATTAAACTATCCTGTATTCATCATAATCACTATGTCCTTGGAATCCTTGTTAACTTTTCCCCCATGAATATAATGAATGCCTCATTTTTTTTTTAGTGTCCAGTGTTTGAATTTTTATACCCAACTCATCTGCCACTCCTTCCTATCATCTTTTGCTGGATAATTATCCATGCCCCACCCCTTAACTGTGTATGTCTCCCAACGTTCTTTCTTAGGCTTTCTTCTATTTTCTCTATATATCCTATCTCTTGTTTATTTCATTATATTCTAAGGTTTCACTTATCATCTCTGGGCAGGTGATTTCTAAATCAACAGCCCCAGCCTCAATGTCTCCCCTGAACTCCAGTCCTGCATAGTCAACTGCCTCCTAGAAATCTCTTCATGGGTATCCTTTGGGAATGTCCAAAAAAGAATTCATTATCTTTTCTAAAACTGCCTCCAAACTTCTTTGTTTCTTCCAAGAGCATAGCCATCCTTCCAGACACTCAGATTTACAACCTCATAGTCATCCTCAGAGATAGTATGGTATATTAGCAAAATGGCATCAGAATTAGGAAGATTTGGGGTCAAGCATCACATACTGACTATTCAACCCTGGGTAAGTCATTTGATGTCTCAGTGCCACAGGAAATAATTTAAGACTAAATTATAAAACAATTGCCAATCTGATTTGGTAGAGAGAATTTCCTCAATCACAGGTGTAGACCTCACCCCCAGAAAGGTCACTCTAAATGCCTCACTCCCCATCTGCAAGCAGTCTTAATCAATTTTACAGCCACAACAACTCTTGCATTCATCCATCTCATTCCTTCACATAGCCACTACCATAATCCAAACCATTCTCATCTATCTCCTCCATAAAATAGCTTCCTACTTGGTCTCCTAGTTTCCAGGCTCTCCTCTTTCCAATCCAACCTCTATTCAGCCAACACAATAAACTTTGTAAAACATAGGTCTGTCCAGGTCACTTCCCTGCTCAAGAATCTTCAGGGATTCCATCTACTGCCTCTAAGATAAAATACAAATTCCTCAGTTTCACTTTTAAAGCCCTTTGCAACTGGTGCCATCATACCATTCCAGACTTATTCCAAAATACTATCCTTCAGGCTTTCTATGTTCTAGCCATACTGGCCTACTGGTTGTTTCCAGAAATTGACATTTAATCATTCTGTGTCTTATCACCATCATTTCCCCATAACTAGAATATACTCCTTATTCCCTTTCTGCCTCTTAGATTCCTTAGCTTCCTGCAAAACCAAATGGTGTTTAAATATTGCATCCCTCATGAGAAAAGGGTGGGTCCTGTGTCACAGGCTCAAAGTCAAGAACCAGCAGGGAGACAGACAAATGGCTGGAAGACTATAAGACTCTGGGAAGAGTGGCAAATGAAGATCATAAACAAGGAAAGTCAGTTAAAGGAGTCTCCTGCACCTGACATACCTTTGACTACTTCTTTACATCTAATGAGCAGGCTGCCAGACACGATCAGACATCTATATGTCCCAGTTTGCCATGATTCGCCACACCAGGATGTGGTAGAAGAGCAGTATTGAAACTTGTTGCCAGGGACAGCACTCTAGGCAGAAAAGTTGGGGCATCAAGAATTAGCATTTATCTTAAGGGCTTTTGTCTTTGGATCCCCTGTACCTAGCATATGTCTTATACACAGTTCTTATTTAGTAAATATTTTTTTAAATTGAATTATGTCATATGCTAGATCCTGATTAGTACAGATAATGAATTTCGTGAAGTGGCCTCATGCATTCAGATTAGTACTATTTGAAGTTGTAAGTGTGTAAAATATGGCCATTAATTCCATATCAGTAGAAATATGCAGTAGGAGTTTAAATAACGTAGCCACTTCAGGAGATTCATTGTTCATGCTAATTGGGACCTAGCTATTCCTTAGATTAAAATATTAATTAATGATCAAGAATAGTTATTATAACAGTTATCACCTCATCCACAGCCTCCTCCACAACCCAACAAAGGAAGAAAATCCTTATAGCTAGTAGTGAATAACTTTGTTTCAGCTGGCAAAACTCTGGAATTCAGCCCAAACCAGATTAAAATGTAATTGGGACATGTCTGACAAAATAATTAAAAATAAGATACAACATAGATAATGTTAATTTATGGTTTTCTAAGACAACATGCAGCCTCAGGGATACATTTCTATTTGAGTTTGACATCACTGCTCTATAACATAGCTATATAATTTTGCTAACATTGTTAAATCTCCCTGGCACAAATTAAATTGACAGTATGTTGATCCTATCAGCAAATTTTAGATGCCAGACTAGATACTGTAGTAACAAAGGTGTTCTATCTAGTTGTGGATGGTTTCTAGTTTCCATATTCACTCTGGATCTCATGGATTGAACAATAGGTCCCTGCCCAAGCACCACTTAATGGTTGTTTTTTGGGCCCTCCTGGATCAGAGTGAATGTAAATAGGAACTGTTTCTCTTTTGGCCAGCAACTCTGAGGGTCTTCACCTCCTGGTTTGATTTTTTTTTTAATTAAAGGGGCCATCTCTTGACTCACTTCTTAAAGAGGCCTATTCACTGAATGGGCATTGTCTCACTCAAAGTGAGAATTTGAAAAGATCTTAGCTTAAGAGTCCAAGGTCTCTCATTACATCCTGGGCCATCTCCATTCCTGATCAATATCTGGCCACTGGACTCAGATGACTCTGGAGGGGAAAGCGAGGCTGGTGACCTTGCACATCCCTTCCTCACTGAAATCAAAGTCGACTGCAAGTCGTGTCATCATCTCCCTGACGCCATAGTCCTCTTCAAGAACAAAAGACAAACCACACAAGGCATGAAGGATCAGTTGTCACTGTTGCTTGGTTCAGAATGACCAACAATAAGGATCGAAAGAGTTAAAGAGACTTCTGGGATACAGAGACAACATGATAGTATTAACTTGTCACATGTCTTTCTTCAAATAATTTTTCAAAACTTCACTGCTAAAATATCTTCTATAGTCTAAAACACATAGGAAAATTATCAGGGTATTGTCATCACCATTTTGTTTTACCACAGTTGCAATTTCACTGACACAAGGTAACTCCCACTGAGAAAACTCTTTGTATCCATGCAAGTCTGTGTGGTCTTAGAGAGTTGCCTGGGGAACTGACATGTTAAGCAGCTTGGCCAGGGTCACACAACCAGTGTGTGGCAGAGGCAGGTCTTGAATAGCTAGCTGTGTGACCTTGGGCAAGTCACTTTTGGATTCTATAAACCAAGAGTGTTGAATTACATGATCTTTTCTAGCTCTTTTTCTTTTTTTCTGATATTCCATCTTTTTTATTAATTTTTTTAGTTTACAACACAGTTTCACAAGTTTTTGAGTCCCAAATTTTCTCCCCCTCCCTCTTCTTCCTCCTTCCTCCCTCAAGACAGCGTGTAATAAAATATAGGTTCTACATATACCTTCACATTAAACTTCTTTTCCAATAATCAAATTGTAAAGAAAAATTATAACCAATGAAATGAACCATGAGAAAGATGTAACAAAACCAAAAACAAAATAAAATAAGAGAGAGAAAGCAAATAATGTGTTTCAATCTGCATTCAGATTCCATAATTTTTTTCTCTAAATGTCCATAGCCTTTTCCATCATAAGTCTTTTGGAGCTGTCTTTGAACCTTACATTGATGAGAGGAGCCAAGTCTATCAAAGTCAGTCATCACAGAAGCAATGTGTCTGTGGTTGTGTACAATGTTCTCCTATTTCTGCTCCCCTCACTAATCATCAGATGATATGAGACTCTCCAGGTTCTTATGAAGTCCATCTGCTCCTCATTTCTTATAGCACAATAGTATTCCATTGCATTCATATACTACAATTTGTTTAGCCATTCCCCAATTGATGGGCATCTCTTTGATTTCCAATTCTTTGCCACCACAAAGAGGGCTGCTATAAATATTTTTGTATATACAGGTCCTTTTCCTCCTTGTATGATCTCTTAGGGATACAGCCCTAGAAGTGGTATTGCTGGGTCAAAGGATATGCAAATTTTATAGTCTTTTGGACATAGTTCCAAATCATTTTCCAAAATGGTTGAAGCAGTTTGCAACTCCACCAGCAATGCAGTAGTGTTCCAATTTTCCCACATCTTCTCCAGCATTTATCATTTTCTTGTTTTGACATGTTAGCCAAGTTGACAGGAGAGATGTTGTTTTGATCTGCATTTCTCTAATCAATAGTGATTTAGAGCCTATAGATATCTTTAATTTCTTCCTCTGAAAACTGCCTGTTCAAATCCTTTGACTATTTATCAATTGGGGAATGACTTGTATTCTTATAAATTTGACTCCCTGTATATTTTAGAGATGAGGTCTTTGTCAGACATTGGTTGTAAAAATCCTTTCCCAATTTTCTGCTTCCTTCTTAATCTTGCTTGCATTGGCTTTGTTTGTACAAAACATTTTTATTTTAATGTAATAAAAATTATCCATTTTGCATTTTGTAATGCTGTCTATCTCTTGTTTAGTCATAAATTCTTCCCTTCTCCATAAGTTTGACAGGTAAACTATTCCCTTCTCTCCCAAATTGCTTACAGTATTAGCTTTTATATCTAAGTCATGAACACATTTTGATTTTATTTTGGTATATGGGGTAAGATATTGGTTTATGTCCAGTTTCTGCCATACTATTTTACAGTTTTTCCAGCAGTTTTTGTGAAATGCTGAGTTATTATCCCAGAAGGTGGACTCTTTGGGTTTCTCAAAGAGTAGATTACTATATTCATTGACTACTGTGTCTTGTGTACCTAACCTATTCCACTCTATTTCTTAGCCAGTACCAAATACTTTTGATGATTGCTGCTTTATAATACAGTTTAATATCTGGTATGGCTAGGCCTCCTTTCTTACCATTTCTTTTAATAAATTAATTAATTTTTAATTAATTAATAAATTAATTAATTCCCTTGATATTCTGGATCTTTTGTTCTTCCATATGAATTTTGTTATTATTTTATCTAGCTCTATAAAATAATTTTTGGTAGTTTGATTGGTATGGCACTAAATAAGTAAATTAATTTAAGCAAAATTGTCATTTTTATTATATTAGCTCAGACTAACCACAAGCAACTGATGTTTTTCCATTTATTTAGATCTGACTTTATTTGTGTGAAATGTGTTTTGTAATTGTGGGTTTGTCTTGGCGGGTAGACTCCCACCTAGTCTATAGTAACTTTAAATGGAATTTATCTTTCTATCTCTTGCTGTTGTGCTTTGTTACTATTATATAGGAATGCCACAGATTTATGTGGGTTTTTTATTTTATATTATTTTATATTTTATTCTTTTTTTCTATTTTATATTCTACAACTTTGCTAAAGTTCTTTATTATTTCAAGTAGTTTTTTGCTTGATTCTCTAGGATTCTGTAAGAATATCATCATATCATCTGCAAAGAGTGATAATTTAGTTTCTTCTTTGCCTATTCTAATTCCTTCAATTTCTTTTTCTTTCCTTATTGCTAAAGCTACCATTTCTTGTACCAAATTGAATAATGGGGTGACAATGGACATCCTTATTTCACCCCCAATCTTATTGGAAATGCCTCTAGCTTATCTTCATTACATATAATGCTTGCTGATAGTTTTTAGTTAGAATCTACTTATCATTTTAAGGAAGACTCCATTTATTCCTATGCTTTCTAGTGTTTTTAATAGGAATGGGTGTTGTATTTTATCAAAAGCTTTTTCTGCATCAAATTGAGATAATCATATGGTTTCTGCTACTTTTGTTGTTGATATGATCAATTATGCTGGTGGTTTACCTAATACTGAACCAGCCTTGCATTCCTGGAATAAATCCTACCTGGTCATAGTGTATTATTCTTGTAATTCATTGCTGTAATTTTTTGCTAATATTTTATTTAAAATGTTTGCGTCAGGGGGCGGAGCCAAGATGGCAGCTGGAAAGCAGGGACCAGCCTGAGCTCCCTGCCGAGCCCCTCCAAAAACCTATAAAAAATGGCTCTGAACCAATTCTAGAACGGCAGAACCCACAGAACAGCAGAGGGAAGCAGGGCTCCAGCCCAGGACAGCCTGGATGGTCTCTGGGTAAGGTCTATCCTACACGGAGCTGGGAGCTGGGAGCTGGGAGCTGGGAGCTGGGAGCTGGGAACGGAGTGGAGCAGAGCCCAGCCTGAGCGGCGTGGACCAAGAAGACCAGCAACCGGGCAGAGCACACCCTAGCGCCCTGAGTCAGTGAGCTGCGGCAGCTACGAGACTTCTCAACCCATAAACACCAAAGACTGCTGAGAAGGTTAGTGGGAAAAGCTGCGGGAGTGGAAGGAGTTCGCGGTGCGGCTTCCAGCCCCGGGGGCAGCGGAGGTGGGGCAGCTACAGCGGGCTGCTGCTGCTTCCGGCTCCAGGCCCACCTGATGGGAGGAATTAAGTGGCGGATCAGAGCAGGGGTGCACAGCCTGCCGAAGATCGGGTTGGGGGTCCTTGGGGAAGGAGCAGTGCTGGTGCGGCAGAGCTGGCACCTCCCCCCCAAACATGGAACATAGAACTCGGTAGTCTACAAGCAGTCATACCCCACTGAAAAACTCAAAGGTCAAGTTAGTTGGCTGGGATTATGGCCAGGCAGCGAAAACGCACCAAGATTCAGTCTCAGACTCTGCATTCTTTCTTTGCTGACAAAGAAGACCAAAACATACAGACAGAAGAAATTAATAAAGTCAAAGAGCCTACAACAGATACCTCCAAGAAAAACATGAACTGGTCCCAGGCCATGGAAGAGCTCAAAAAGGATTTAGAAAAGCAAGTTAGAGAAGTAGAGGAAAAATTGGGAAGAGAAATGAGAAGGATGCGAGAAAACCATGAAAAACAGGTCAATGACTTGCTAAAGGAGACCCAAAAAAATACTGAAAAATACACTGAAGAAAACAACACCTTAAAAAACAGACTAACTCAAATGGCAAAAGAGCTCCAAAAAGCCAATGAGGAGAAGAATGCCTTGAAAGGCAGAATTAGCCAAATGGAAAAGGAGGTCCAAAAGACCACTGAAGAAAATACTACTTTAAAAATTAGATTGGAGCAAGTGGAAGCTAGTGACTTTATGAGAAACCAGGATATTATAAAACAGAACCAAAGGAATGAAAAAATGGAAGACAATGTGAAATATCTCCTTGGAAAAACCACTGACCTGGAAAATAGATCCAGGAGAGATAATTTAAAAATAATTGGACTACCTGAAAGCCATGATCAAAAAAAGAGCCTAGATATCATCTTTCAAGAAATTATGAAGGAGAACTGCCCTGATATTCTAGAGCCACAGGGCAAAATAGAAATTGAAAGAATCCATAGATCGCCTCCTCAAATAGATCCAAAAAAGAAATCTCCTAGGAATATTGTCGCCAAATTCCAGAGCTCCCTGATCAAGGAGAAAATACTGCAAGCAGCCAGAAAGAAACAATTTGAGTATTGTGGAAACCCAATCAGAATAACCCAGGATCTGACAGCTTCTACATTAAGAGATCGAAGGGCTTGGAATGCGATATTCCGGAGGTCAATGGAGCTAGGATTAAAACCTAGAATCACCTACCCAGCAAAACTGAGTATCATGCTCCAAGGCAAAATATGGATTTTCAATAAAATAGAGGACTTTCAAGCTTTCTCAGTGAAAAGACCAGAACTGAATAGAAAATTTGACTTTCAAACATAAGAATCAAGAGAAGCATGAAAAAGTAATCAAGAAACAGAAATTGCAAGGGACTTACTAAAGTTGAACTGTTTTGTTTACATTCCTACATGGAAAGAGGACATGGATGATTCATGAGACCTCAGTATTAGGGTAGCTGAAGGGAATATGCATATATATATATGTTTATGTATATATATAAGTGAATGTGTATGTATGTATATATCTATGTGTATATATATGTGTGACACAGGGTGAGTTGAAGATGAAGGGAAGATATCTAAAAGAAATAAAATGAAATTAAGGGATGAGAGAGCATCATATTGAGAGAGGGAGATAGGGAGAGATAGAATGGGGTGGATTATCTCACATAAAGGTGGCAAGAGGAAGCAGTTCTGTGGGAGGAGGGGAGAGGGCAGGTGAGGGGGGAATGAGTGAACCTTGCGCTCATCAGATTTGGCCTGAGGAGGGAATACCATACATACTCAGTTGTGTATCTTACCCCACAGGAAAGAAGAGGGAGGAAGAAAAAAAAATAAAAGGGGGGGGATGATGGAGGGGAGGGCAGATGGGGGTGAAGGTAATCAAAAACAAACACTTTGGAAAGGGGACAGGGTCAAGGGAGAAAATTCAATAAAGTAGGATGGGTTGGGAAGGAGCAAAATGTAGTTAGTCTTTCACAACATGAGTATTATGGAAGGGTTATACATAATGATACACATGTGGCCTAGGTTGAATTGCTTGACTTCTTAGGGAGGGGGGGTGGGAAGGGAAGAGGGGAGAGAATTTGGAACTCAAAGTTTTAAAATCAGATGTTCAAAAACAAACAAAAAAAAGTTTTTGCATGCAATTAAAAAATAAGATACACAGGCAATGGGGCGTAGAAATTTATCTTGCCCTACAAGAAAGGAAGGGAAAAGGAGATGAGAGGGGAGGGGGGTGATAGAGGGGAGGGCTGACTGGGGAACAGGGCAACCAGAATATACGCCATCTTGGAGTGGGGGGGGGAGGGTAGAAATGGGGAGAAAATTTGTAATTCAAACTATTGTGAAAATCAAAATGTGCTAAGACCGTCTTTAAGTTTGACAAATGCTTTTCTCTGAACACTGTTAGGAAAGTAGTATAAATAAAATCATTCACATTTTAAAAATAAAAAAAAAGAATACACACTTTCATGTAAAAAAATGTTTGCATCAATATTCATTAGGGAAATTGGTCTTTAATTATCTTTCTCTGTTTTGGCTTTTCTTGGTTTAGGAATTAGTACTATAACTCTTTTTCATAGGTCTCTTCTGGTTCTAACCTTAATGATTCTAAATATCTAGAAAATTTCCCAACTTACCCACCTCCTTTCAAGACACACACACACACACACACACACACACACACACACACACACACACACTTCCTTCCACCTTCACCAAGGCAAACATAGACAGGTCCCTTTCTTCTCCCTTATTTGTTGCCAATATCTTCCCCTGCCTTGAAGTTTTTTTCAACTGAATTTCATCTACAAAAATATGTTTGAGGTTCAGGGAAGGGAAAGCCTTTATATAGTATAATTTGCTTTGGTCTCTACACAATCACTAGGAATGCACTTCAAACTAATTATTTTAAGAAAAGGAGGTAAAGCTAAAATAAGTGAAGCGACTTGTCCAAAATTACATAAGCCTAAATAGTGGTAGAGTTGAGATTAACAATCAATTCTCTGACTTCTATTTCATTTCCTCTATACCATTGTGTATACCATTATATAGTGTGTGGTCAGACATGAAGATTTTAGTGTACTCACACAATTTGAGTGGTCAATTTAGATTTCTTTGAAATTTCAGGATCTGAAATGAAACTCAACTGCAAGAATGTATTAGGCTCATAGATTTAGATCCAGAAGAGACTTTAGAAGTTATCTATACCAGAGATATCAGACAGACTCAGGACCTTCTCCAACATCCTTACGTGCTACTGGTACCAGATTACAAAGTAATTGGGAAAATTTAATAAAATAAATAAAAATACAACAGAATATAGATAATGTTGATATATAGTATTCTAAGTTGATATGCTCCCAGCAAGTAAGTATTTCTATTTGAGTTTTTCACCACTGATCTAGACTAACTCTATTTCTATAAATGAGAGAAGAAGGCCCAAAAGGGACAAGTGACTTGTAGAAGGTCAGTGACAGGTGGTAAGTGACAGAGGACTACTATGTACTATTCTCAGTGCTAGGTGATGGGGATACAAGACAGAAACAAAACAGCACCTACTCTCAAGAAGCTTACATTCTCCTGGGGGAAATAGCTAATGTACAGATAAGTAAATTTAAACATGTACAAAAAAATTGTGTTTTGGCAGGACCCTAGAAATTTCCTTCTTTGACCTAGACTTGGCCTTTGATGAGTATACATCTCCCATTTTATACCTCATGTGATACATATTCTCAGAGAGTCACTAAATAGAGTTACTTCTGTTGTACGTATTCCAAGGAATTCTGAATGATCTTAATGTGTGAATAGAAGACATATTGTTGTAAAAGAGCCATTAAGGTGGACTTCTTTTCTCCAAAATAAAATGCCTTTTTTTTCAAAATCAACAAAAAGTAAATACAATGCAATCATATTCTTTTTATGTTAGTTAACTGTAGAATAGTATAAATGTTGCCCATTATGAAATATTGATAGTGAAAGCCTGACTGTTCTCTACTAATACTCTCATCAAAAATTCTCTCAATTAATGTAGAGATGACTCATAAAGGTTCTGTATACACTTCTGCATAAAGATGATAATTAAATCCATGAGAGCTAATAAGGACACTGAGTGAGAAAGTGCAGAGAGAGAATTAAAAGAGAGACCAGACCAGAGTCTAGGGAATACTCACAATTAAGGGGTATAATACGAATGATGAACCATCAAAATGAGACTGAGATCTGAGAAGGTCTGTAACATTCTTTTGATCTACTAGCTAGTAAACTTTTCAATAAAAGAAATTAGCTTTTCCTATTATGCTTGATTCTTGATGAAAACTTCAGGGTGTTTAGTGATTAATGACTTTCTAGATGTTCACAACCATCCCTTTAATAAGGCATTCTACAATTTTTGCCTTGAACTGAAAGCAAAGTCAGTACCCTATAGTTTACCTATTCTAATCTCTTCCTGTTGTGAGGAACAGAATATTTTACTTCTGCCATCCTACAACACTTCTCCCATTCTCCACAAAATTCCAGATATCTCTCAGAGTTTCAGCAATCCTGTCTTCCTAGGTAGTTCTTTCAGTGTCCTGAGATATAGTTGAGCTGGTGATGTACACTACTTAATGATGAGAAAAATTATATACATATAAATACATATATATATATCATATATATATATATATATATATATATATATATATATATATGATTGCTTAACTCTTCAGTACGTTCCAGTATACTGATTATTTCTCCTGTCAGAGAAAATAAACAAAATGAGTAGTTCTGCTTTCTATCTACCATCCGTTGCCATATGACACCAATCCCATCTTTTCTTTGGTGCTCCTCTTCTTCCAAACATAACTAAAAAGAGCCCTTATTGTCATTTTCAGCATTCTTTTTTTTCTCCTCATACCTTCTACATTACTCTTCCTCCCACCATTTCAGCTGAGGACTTTACATCATACTCCACTGAGAAAATAGAGGTCAATTTTCAGACCTTTCTCATCTTCTCTTCTCTATATCTCATAGCTCCTTGTGTCCTTCTCCATTTTTGCTCCTTTACTGCAATATCTAATGAATATGTGGTACTTGTCTTTGCGAAGGCTGACTCATCTGCATGCTTCTTTGATCCCATTCCTTCCTTTATATTCTTGCAGATGGGCCTTATCTGCTCCCCTCCTTCTAATTTACAGTCTCTCTCTATTCTGTTGCTTCCTCTCTTATTGTCTCAAACATACCTGGATCTGTCCCTCCTACCATAGTCCTCCACTCCTAATCTTAAAATTAAAAAAACCCTCACTTGAGTCGGTTATCCTTATAACCTATCCCCCCTGCATTTTCCCTCTCTTTCATGGCCAAATTTTGAGAAACAAAAAGCCATCTAGTCTCCTTGCCTTCATTTCCTCTTCTCACTTACTTCTGATTCCTTTTTAATTTAGATTCTGACCTCATCATTCAGCTGCTCTCTCCAAAGTTACCAATGATTTTGTAATTGTCAAATCTGTTGGCCTTTTTTCGGTTCTCATTTTTCTCAACCTCTGTTACCCACTTCTCTTAAATATTGTCTCTACTCAGGGTTCGTATGATGCTACTTTGTCTTATTTCTTCTCCTACCTGTCTGACCATTTCTTCACTAGATCATGATCCATGTGATGTCTCTAACTATGGGCATCCCAAAGCTCCACTCAGCCACTTTTGTTCATTTGTTCTTCTGTTCTCTCTGTCTCCATCTCTCTCTGTCCCTCTTCCTAATCCCTTTCCATCTCCTCTTTTGAACATTACTTAAGACAAGATGAAACCCCTTGTGGGGGGAGAGGGATGGAGGGTAAAGAGGAAGGACTGATATGAAATTAAATTTGGATTAGAGAGTATCTAAAACATATCGTAGTAAAAATGATCCAGGGGCAGCTAGGTGGCGCAGTGATTAGAGCACCGGCCCTGGAATCAGGAGGACTTGAGTTCAAATGTGACCTCTGACACTTAACACTTTACTACCTGTGTGACCTTAAACAAGTCACTTAACCCCAATTGCCCTGCCTTCCCCCCTCCAAAGAGAATGTTCCAATCATAAGTTTAGCTAGAATGCCTTTTGCTACCAAACTACCTAGGACTGAAAGCTAGGGATTCTGTGGCTGTAAAAATCATAGATCAAAGCTGATATGATTAAAACTTCTAGAAAGAAAAGTGAAGGGTTCAGAATATATGTCCACTTATTCACTCCTTTGCTTCTATGTGTGGAGGCAAAAATGTAAAGCATGGCTAAAGATGATATCAAGGAAGGACAAGAAAACACTTTTAACAGAATAGTAATTGGGTTTGTGATCTGAATTTACAAAGAAGGTCCAAGTTTCCATCATCATTATTAAACATGTCTTTAGGACTTTGGCAGATGTTGTTCTTAGAAAAATCAGAGTAATTTCTTCATGTAGAAAAGCAAAAGGAAACAGAAATAAACATGAAGAACAGCAGTAAACAAATTTTCTCTTTTGTTAGTCTTTTGGGCAATATATTAAGATAAAAGAATTTTCCTCAAACCAGTCCTACATATTTTTCAAAATAAGAAACTGGCAAATTTTCATTTAAAAATAGGTTTTCTGAAATATAGCATACTAGGTTTTTTTAAAGATATATGTGACTTTGAAAAAGTTATTCTTAGGCTGCAATTACTTTAACTGTATTGGAAGCATATTTCCATGATAGTAATATTTTACAGTCTGTATTTCCATGTTGTTGTTGTTTCTGTTTGGTTGTTTTACAGCTGTGCTTGACTCTTAGTCACCTCATTTGGGACTTTCTTGGCAAAGATACTAGAGTGGCTTGCCATTTTCTTCTCTGGTTCATTTTACAGATGAGGAAACTGAGGCAAACAGGGTTAAGTGATTTATTCAGGGTCACACAGCTAATAAGTGTCTGAGACCAGATTTCAACTCAGGAAGATGAGTGTTCCTGACTCCAGTCCTAGCTCTCTATCCACTGTGCCACCTCACTGTTCCTTTGACTATTAATAGTTCACCAAAAATTGTTTTTTTTTTAGTCAATAACATCCCATGGTTAGTTTCAGGTAATTTTTTCCCAGATTTCTAATGTTAGGAAACATAAAGTAAAATTATCTCAATGAGAAATATAAATCAAGCTGCAAGGCTTAAATCACCTAGCTTCTTAGGGTTAGCATCTTAGATGATAAAGCTGGAAAGATGGAAAACTGATTTTCCAATGTCACAGATGAAAAGAGCCTTTTTCTTTCCTAAGGAGGCTCTGAATCAAAGTGCTTTCTGAAAAAAGTAGCTGAATTTCACCTAATGTGTTATTTAAAAATCTACATTATATAGATGGAGTGTGGACTTACTGAGATGGCTGCTTTGTTTCCTTTTTTTTTCTTTTATTTTGCAAGATAGGAAAGAAAAGCACTTTATCCCCCAGGATTAAACTGCATTTCATGATATTAAAAAGTAAACATGAATTCTGAAACTTTGAAACTCTAAATAATGTTCTTTAGTTTTAACCAGCTAACTAATTCAATTTAATTTTTAAAAGCATTTATTAAGTGCCTAGTCTGTGCTAGGTACTGGAGATACAACAACAAAAAATATAAAATTCCATGCCCTCATGGAACTTTCATTCTGTTGGCTAACTGAAGCCTGCCTTGGACATTGTAGAATCTCACCGAATCCAAAATTGCCTCTGCTGAAAACACAGAAATATAGATTTGGTTATTTATTGTCATTGTTCTTAATACTACAAACAATATTGCTCTGATAAAGAAACTGAACCAAATGAAGAAAATGAGAAAAATGAAGTTATGTAAGCATTGTGGGTAGAATAATACACCGTACTTGTCTTAATGGAACTTAGGTTATAGGAGCTTATGCAGACCTACCAGGGTCTACATAAACTAATTATACATTCAACTCCAACAGGATGGGATGTAAAAGCATGAGTTCAGTATGCTTGGAAGTTCAGAGAAGAAAGAGAACTTCTGTCTGGGACATTCAGAGAAGGCTTCAGAAAGGATGAGGTCACATTTCATCTGGGCCATGAAGGGTGGGAAGGAATCAGACAAGCAGACCTAGAAATTTAGCATATCACATACCAGAAGAGTTCCATCCCAACAATAGACAATTGTTACCTTGTTGGCCAGGCGCCATACTGTTACCATAAGGTTGCACCCGGTTCATCTACATTATGAAAATATTATAATAATAACAATAATTGTTGGAGTATTAAGAAAAGACTTCTTTAAAGTTAGAATGTTATGTTAGTTAATCCAGTAGAATAAATGATGGCTTGGCCTTTTAGTCAATGAGTCTTTATTAACTAACAAAGATTGGATCCATCTGTGCTTGTCGTTGTGCTCTGGGCTGGGTCCTCTGTCTGTGCATGTAGGAAAGAGACATTACATGCCCAGGTCATTGCCATAATAGAATCCTTTGTCTTTATCTGTTCTACACATTTTTTTTCAAAAACTTTTTTGAAAAAGCGAAACAGAGCATCCTTGTGAGATTTTTAAAATCAAGGTGACCACTCTTCTTCCCATGAAACAGCCATAAATAGTCTTCTGGGGGAAAAAAAATTCTTCCCAAACACAGGTATTTCCATAGCAATTATAAAATATATTTTATATTCTGCTAAGCCTAGTGGCTAATGCTTCAGGACCCTTAAAACATAGTGTCTGCTTTTCCACCACTGCTGGTAATAATTAGCCATTCAGACAGCACTAAAAGCTGCCTGGAGGCTGAAAGTCAAGGCTAAGTGTTCTATCTGTCGATATTTCTCACAGCATCTTGGGTTATTATTTTTTTTTCATATTTACACTTCAATGTGCTTGAGATTCTATCTCTGGATAATCAGCAAGCTGAAAATACTGACCCTATGCTAAAGTCAAACATTTGCATAGTTTTCTTGTTTTGGTCACTAATGAATTTCATAGTCACAAATGAATTTCATAATATCAGGTAATGCAGTTTAACCCTGTTGACAAAGTACTTTTCTTTCCTAATTTCATTTATTTCTTTTTTTATTTAATTTTATTCCATTCTATATTATTTTTTAAACCTGGGTTTCACCCAGGCTAGGAATGTAGAGACTACTCACTCACTGATCTCAGTACTTATTGGTCCAGGAGCCTTGACCTACTCTATTTTTGACCTGGACCTGTTTTCCTCTTCTTAGGCAAACTGGTGGCCCTTGATTCCTTGGGGCTCAATAAGCTTGGTAAGGATAAAGGATAGGTCACTGAAGCAAAGAACTCCATAGCTCAAAAGATCTGCCAGCCTCAGCATCCTGGGTAACTGGGATTTCATTGATGGGTCACCAAGCCCAACCATTTCCATTTGAAATTATGGACATCTGTCACACTGGATATGGTTTTGCTGCAAAGTACTTATGTGAGATTTCTCACCAGCAAGTTTGATTTTTTCATGTGGTTTCTGTTTTCTTCTTTAAACAATTAATTATTTTTTGTTCTTTCTTCTATAATAGCTAAATTTAGCCTAGTTTTATACTAATTTGAAACATTTTCTAGAAATGACAGCATGTTATTTTTAAGTGATTTCATTCTAAATTATTATCACAAATAAACATAGAAAAAATTAATGAGGTGGCATTTTTAAAGTCTTAAATGTAATTTTATGTATGCATGTGGACATATATGGTCACCAACATAAATCAATACCTAACCTACATGTGTTTATACATAAATTCACCCACAAATCATTTTAGTAGAAGAGAAAGCTTCTCAGATAGCCGTATCTCACCTACCTCTGGGTAGTTGTTACATAAAGCAGTGGTGTCAAACTCAACCAGATAGGAATCCCTGAAGACGGCTTATTGCCTTAGAAAACCATGAATTAAAATTATTTATGTTTTGTTGTATTTTTACTTATTGTGTTAAACATTTCCCAATTATCTAGTTCAAGCAACACCCAGGAGCTATCAGCCTCAAGTTTGACACTTCTGGTATAAAGGACTTTGTTATTTAAATAAGAGCTATTATTATTATTTTTTCTACTACCATCCTCTTGTTATTCCCTATATGGGGTGCCCCTCAAAAACCAACTAGATTTTTACTAGTAAGCACAATAAGAAATTGTGTGAGATTTTTCCTTGTTTTGCAAAATGTTATGTGGATATGTAGCATTTGTACCTTGATTATAATTTGCAATATGCACCATTTTACCTTTTAATACAGGTACATATTTTTTTCAAATGACATACTGAAAAGTTTAAGATAAGGAAAAAAATTAAGATATATAAGGCATTTTTATAACCACAATATGGTTCCATAGTTCCAACTATGTCAGTATGATACAAATAAATATTACATATCTATCTATCCATCTACACACATATACATATATGACATAATTTCTGGTGATAGTACAAATATTAATAATGAATCTACCTTCAGTGATAACGCTTTTTAGGATCTTCAGAGCCCTACATGATCATGTTCTCCTTATTTTCCTAAGGACCCCATAAGCTAGGTATAAAATATCTGTCACTTTTACAGACAGGATCATACAAAGGCTTTATTATAGGACCAACATTAGAATTCAGATCTCCTGGCATTAGCATTCTCCTTGTTAAATTACAACCCTACTCAAAAAAAAAGTCTATAACAAGGCAACCAAGATAGATTTTAATTAGAGGTCATAATTATTTCTTGCTTGTTCTTTTGGAGCTCACTTGTAAAATGGGTGTATCACTGAAAGCCAGATAACAATCATTTCACATTCTAAAAGATACAGAAGTAAATGTAGATTTCCTTCTTTTTCACACTATTTTTATTTCAATGTTATTGGCTTAGAGAGTAAATATAAAGTGACCGTATTTTCAGTCATCCAGTACAGGATTGGACAGAATCAGAAGGGTGAAAAAGAGAGTAAGACTAAGAAAGAAAAACATGATGAAAAAATGCTAGAAAAGGACAAAAAGGGAGAAATATTTCATGACTCAGGATCATAGGATCAAAGATTAAGAGCTTCCAAGGGCTTTATAGGTCACCTGGTATAGCCCTCCACCCCCACCCCACCCTTCACACACCCTTTTAAAGATGAACCAGAGAGGTTAACACATCTCATGTCCAGTGCTCTGACTAGTACACCAATGGATGACCAAAAGAAACCGTTCTATTTGGACCACAGCTCCCCATGGCTTTCTCAATAGGCAGCTTGCTCTAACTTTGGATCACAGCTCTGGGGATAAACAGCTTTGATCCCCAGTTCCATAACAAATGTACTGCCAAGGCCCCACCTGCTATCTTAATATTTCTACCCTAAAATTCAAGAAAATGTTCCTGCTTTCTTGTTTCTTCCAGCTCTACTTTTCTTTCTCTTTCTTTTTTGCTTTCTTTTTCTTCTTCCCTCTTTCCTTCCTTTCTTCTTTTTTATTTCCTTCTGTTTTTCTTTCTCTTTTTTGACACTGGGTCTCTCAATCTTTTTCAGGCTAGAAATACAGTAGACAATCATAAACTAATCCCCCTAATCCCACTAATAATTAACATAGCAACTTCCTCCATTTCTGACTCTAGTCTGTTAAATACTCCTGGTAGTTCAACCAATCCTTGGGGCTCACCATATGAATGCCAGACTTACAATGGACACCCAAGCCCAATTGCAGCTTAGAATTCCCAGGCTCACACAATTCACCAGGCTTAGCCTCCCTGGTAGGAAGGATTACAAGCATATGCCAAGACAGCCCAGCTTCTCTGATGAAACTCTCACAATAATGTTCTATACAACATTAACATATAAATCTGTCTGTGCATTAATGTCACATTTCTTTCAACCTTGATGGGCTTTCCATCATGTATTTGGCAAGCTTTGGGCAAAAGATAACATAGAAGAACTTGGGACAAAAAATGGGACAAAAAGGAAATTAGCACACTGCTAGTCAACTCAAGTCTTCATACATGTTGTATTACATACATAGGTAAAGCGAAAAACAAGGCAAGGTCTAGGTCAAGTTTTCAGTGAAGAGCATAGGAATTTTAGAAATTTTAGAACTCTTTTTTTCCTTCTCTTCTAATTGCATGTAACATATAATCACATTCTGGCAACAAAGCCCAGTGAATACACCCTGCAAGAAGTCATGAACAAGTCAGGAAAACTGAGTGCTGAGATTTCTATTTCACTCCCTTAAGATCCCAGGGAAACATATTAATTTTATTACTAGGCACCAAAAGAGTCATGGAATTCCACTGACTGAAAATTCACTCTGCCATGGTATTCACTATGCCTAGCCGTAAATACAATCTGACTCATTACATACATGTTTGGATGTATCAAGTCTTATCTTAAGGAGACATTTATACGATGTAGTAAAGGAAAATCCAAAATACTGCTTTGTGTGACTTGAACAGATATATGGTTGACAACTTGTTCTTTGTTGTGTGTTTGTACTTTGTTTTTGACGAGGACCGTGACATCAGGGAAATGATGACCTGACTTGCAGTTGACTTTGATTTGAGTGAGGATGGGCTGTGCAAGGTCACCAGCCTCACTTTCTCCTCCAGAGCCATCTGGGTCCAGTGACCTGATATTCAACAAGATGACTGGAGATGATCCAGGATACAATGGGGGGCCCTGGCCCTGTTAGACTCAGGCCTTCTCATGTACTCATTTAGAGTAAGGTAATGCCCAATCAGTGAATAGGCCTCTTAAGAAGTGAAACTCAATTACTAATAAGGTGGTTTGTAAGCATTGATTTTCAAGGATATGCAATTAGTTCTTTAAGGAAAAGCATAGTATAGTAAGATCAAGTGTAACCTTGAAGTCTAGAGAAATCTGGGTTTGAATCTCAATTCATTGTGTCCTGGCCCAGTTAATGAAAGAAACTAATTTAACTGAAATAAGCCAGAGTTTCTCTCAGCTCTAAAATAGGGTTACTTTTTGGAATTATTATGAAGATCAATTAAGATGATGTGCACAAACTCTTTTTAAACGTCACAGAACTGTATAAAAGTCAGTTATTATAATTCTTTCCTCCCTTCCTGTCCTCTCTTTCCTCTCTGGAGGTCACTACATTTCTCAGTTTTCAGGTTGAATATAGTTTAGCGGAATTTTTTTAACCTTAGAAAATATGCAGGCACACACACTTGTCTCCCATGATCTTTGAACACAAACTTATGCACATTCTTACAAAAGAGAGAAATATAAGAACAGGAAAAGCAAAAATCCCAAAGAGAGAAACTATGAAGATAGCATTGGAGGTTGGGAGAAGGTAGGTAGCTATCTCAAAGGAGAAAGGTAAAGAATAGGATGGAGAGTGGGGAAAGGATAGAGAGGAAAACTCAAAATGGTAAATGCCAAGTGCAGCAACCACTAGCACGGCCATTGCACTCATGTAACTGTGAGATAACCATCGCAATGCTTTGAATTTCTTCAAGTGTCAATGATTTACTCTATGGTATCATTTGAAATCAGAGTATTAGGATCATATAGATCATTTTCATTAGCTAAAACTGGAAACAAATAACCTAGAAGTGGTGGTAGACGAAGGTAGCAAGAAAAGAAAAGTGGGAAAGGGAGAGATGACAAAATCCATCATGCTTTGAACTGAAACTCATTATTTATGAAATATAATTCAAACTTAGCAACCTATCATTCAAGACCCTCAAAAATCTGGTGGTCTCTTTCCCTTATCTCATAAGATCATAAATTTAGGACTGAAAAGTTCTGTAAAAGTAGGGACTATGTTACATGTCTTCCAATACCTATTACAGTATACTGTATTAAGTGAATACCTAATAAATGTTCGTGGAATAAATAAAACATACACCAAAATGGCTAAAAAACCTTCTAGTCAATGGCATATGTTAAGGGTCAAAAAGCTATTGAATTCAGCCCTCTCATTTCACAGATGAGGTAACTAAAACACAGAGGATTTAAGTGATTTTTACTGGGTCACATAGCCAAGGACTGTCAGAGACAGGATTCAAATTCAAGTTGCCCTGATTGCAAGTCCTTCATTCTACACCCTGTACCACCAGATGTCTATACTCCTACCAAGCTGCACTACTCATCTACTCCTCTACATATACCATGCTTTCTTATCTCCTTGACTGCGTTCATGCTATTTCTTATGTGCAAAGAATGTTTTTCCCCTATTAAAAACTACGTGTATCTTTTAAATCCTAGTTCAAAGGCCACTTCCTTCATCAAGCTTTTCTAACTCCCCTAGTCAGAAATGGCCTTTCCCCCCACAGATTTCACCAACCAATTTGTTTGTATATGCACTAATCATGTACGATTTTGCATTAATCACCTATATACATGTGTAATTTCCCATTTACCCTTCTATATACACACATACATAGGTACAGGAATGTTTGTTCCATGAAAGTAGTAATCACGTCATACATTTGTAGCACTTCCAATAATTGTCACTTTACTCTGGGAATAGAAGATTTCTAATAAATGTTGAATAAATAATTTGAATAATGTTGAATAATAATTTCTAATAATTCGTTGAATAAATGAAACAGTCTAGCTATAAAAGAGTATTTTAATGACATATTGTTAAAGGTGTATAGGCCAATTTTAAAGGATTTTACCCAAGTGACTTCTCCCATTAATACTGTTTTGAATGGCCTGAAATCTCGATTTTTTTAAGCAATTTTGAGGGAATCTTTACTTAGTCTTCAAATGGATAATTAAAAAATAAAACTTGAATAAATGGCATAATCCTAACACTATGGTTGCCATTGTTTGGATACCATAGCTAATGAAAACATACTGGATAACATGTTTCTAAAGGTAAAACAAAGGTACTTATTCCTTCCAGACACTTAGACAAATAATAATATTATTGAGAGAACTTTAAAATGGTGCGTCATTTACCAAGGAGCAGTAACCACAGACCAAGCCCTACAGTTCTTTCAATTGATTCCCGAAGACTCTGTGAGCCAAGTACAAAGGTGGCTGCGGCATCAGACACCTCTCATGTCTGGTATCAGTTAACAAGGAAGGGATGAGCAGGCTTTCGACATGACAGTCTTCTTACGGTTGCAACAGTGTTCTTGGCAAAAGATACAACACGCAACTACAAGGAACTTAAAGGAACGAATGATTGTCCAAATGATTGAAGGAACCGACTAACTTCACCATGAAGTTCCACCCTAGAATACACAGGCTTTGTGTAACTTAATTGTGTCTTTCTGAGAACCTGTCTCTGTGTTAAATAAAATGCTACAGAAATGCCAAGTGACTCCAACAGCA
This sequence comes from Trichosurus vulpecula, assembly GCF_011100635.1. Classification (NCBI taxonomy): domain Eukaryota; kingdom Metazoa; phylum Chordata; class Mammalia; order Diprotodontia; family Phalangeridae; genus Trichosurus; species Trichosurus vulpecula. The sequence continues at coordinate 369,630,982 of NC_050574.1, read as the reverse complement.
TTGAAACCAGCTAAGAAAATCTAACTTAAAAAATCAATACCGAATGGTTCTGATACAGATGTTTCTGGTCTCTGTCCTGTTGCCAAGTCATCCTGGGAGGAGTTCTTTCACAGTAAGCAACATGTCTCCACCACATTGTACCCGGAACCCCATCTGGCATAGGCTTTCTGTAGTTTCAAGAACCCCACCTGCTGAAACTCTATAATTCTTTCTAAAGACTAACCCTTCTGGTGAAGAACAGCAACATGATGACTCAGAGGGAGTCAGAAATTTTCACTTCAAGCCCCAGGTCTATCACTAACTAGCTTTATTATATTGGATAAGTGTCTCTGAACCTTAGTTTTCACGTTTGTGAAATGAGGCACGATGATATCCTTCCCATTGGTTATCACAGGATTTTGTGATTAAATGGAATCATGAATATAGTGCTTTGTATGCTGTAGTATGTTATACAAATATAAGCTATTTTTTATTTGAAATGAATAAAGGATATGCTTAACAGTGGCTTCCAAAATATATTCTTATTCATCTTAGATGTATTCAACTAAGGGGCAGCTAGGTGGCACAGTGAGTAGAGCACCAGCCCTGAAGTCAGGAGGACCTGAGTTCAAACCCGACCTCAGATACTTGACACACTTACTAACTGTGTGACCTTGGGCAAGTCACTTAACCCCAATTGCCCTGCCTTCCTCCCTGCAAAAAAAAAAAAAGTATTCAATTAAACCTTAATGGACACACATTGAATAGGACTGATTCTTGATACAGAATAATGGAATATAATAGTGAAGAATGATTAAGAATCCTGCATTTCAATCATCTTTGAGAAAACTGTGAATTGCCTGCATCATTTTTTTGGGCTGAACATTGGCTGGAATGTGATGAAGTGTGATTATGACAATTTGGATGAAGTGCTTAACCACAAATTCTTTAAACTCAACTGTGGTAAATCCATCACCATTGTCCAAAACAATAACATCTGGGAACTTATGTATTGTAAACAACCTGCACACAGCTTTGACAATTGCAAAAGAGACATAAAATAGAATTTTCATATTAAGACATCTGCAACCACCAACTTCTCTCTGTGAAAAGATTGGTGCTTCTGGACTGAGGCGACTTAGCTACCCTGATGACTTTGGCTAGCAATACTGAACAACATTGTAATCACTACACTCCTTTACCATTTCCTTGGTGTCAGGATCAATTTCAGGCCATCATACTGAGCTTCTAGTCAATGCTTTCATGTGAACGACTCCCAGATGTACTATATGTGGTGTGGTGAAGATAATGATCCCACCACCTTCACGGAATAACACTATGATTTTCCCTTAAAGAAACTCTTTATGGGCAGATAACTCATGTTGATAAATTGTGAACAGCTTGAATTCTTCAGGAATTTTCTCTCTTAGTCACCCTTCCATATTTAGTTCATGGCACAAGCCAATTTGGGATGTATAATTAATATTATGATTTAATTAGCCTGAGCAATTTCTCATGAACCATAGAATATCAAAATTTATAACAGAGGTTTTATTATATAATTCAAAATTTGTGGTAAGAGCTGGTACAGGCCTTTGGCACTTGATATGGTTCTAGGTTCCTAGCTGAGTGTGTAATCATAAGCATAAAGTAAAAATATTAGATGGTAAATCATGGCTGAACTCTTCAAAGGGACGCACTTAAGGACCAATAGTCCAAAGGCCACACTTAAGAACCTATAAGGCCACAGGTTCCCCACACCTGAACTCGTTCATCCAAAAGAGACATATGGATTTAATCAGGAACAACTTCGAGTCAAGGGTGTGAAATGGTAATCAAGTACCTAAAGTGATCTGAGTTTATAGGATCAGAGATTTCATGGTGAGGACATTCCCCTAGCTCCTGCTTTCCCCAACTTCTCTCAAGATTCAGCTCAAAAAGTAACCTTCTGTAAAAGGACTTCGCTGGTCCCCCTAACCTCCCCAATGCCTTACCGCTGAAATTATTTTCCATTTATACTCTATGCATCTTGCATTTACATATTCATTTAAATGTTGTTGCCTTCCTTAGAATATCATTTTCATTAGGGAAGGAATGTATTTTTGCCTTTCTTTGCATTCCCAGTGCTTAGCACAGTGTTCTCCCCATAGTAACTGCTTACTAAAAGTGTGTTGACTGACACAGCTTGGTTTGTGACTCTCTAATTCACTTTTTATGATTAATTTTTGTTGCATTACCTGTGCATATCTCATAGCCCTCCATTAAGGCAGGGACTTTGAATCTCCCTCAGTTCTTCGCATACATTAGACACTTAAAAAATGCTCATTAAGTTGAATTAAATTGACTATTATACAACTAGTGCCTCAATGCTATCTGGCCATATGTGGCCAAGAGCGTCTCCAATATTGCAAATTGTAGCATCACTGATAAAATATAAGGACTTACTCGCAGCTCTGTCCCAAAGGGATTCAGTTCCTCATGTAAACATCAAGCATTCATTTAAACATAGAACAAATTTTAAAAGCATGTAAAGTAAGCTTGGCTCCAGAGAAAAGTTGAAAAAAAGCACTATCGTCTCTTTTTTGCAGAAATGGGACATTATGAATATGGAATATTGCAAATTTCATTCATTGCAACCACATCAGCCATGGTTGATGTGTTGATTGGTCAAGTTTGCTGACCTTTTTTCTTTCTTTTTTGTACTTTATTATAAGAGATGCTTACTTGCTTAGGGAAGAGGAGGTCTATATTAAGAAATGAAGGTTGTATAAAAATAAAAGATATCAATAAAATAAGATAGAAAACAAATGGAATATATAGGGAAAGGGAAAGCAACATTCACATTATTCCAGTGAGTAAAAAGATTGTTCTAATTCTTCTTGGAGCCATTTCCTTCTTTCTACCCTGCTACAAACTCCCAAACCCCAGGTCAAGAACAATCTCCACAAAATGCCCAGCCTTATATAGTAAAGTCCCCGCTTTGAATGCTGCTATTGAAGGTTTCCTTCTTCCCTCACTCCAGCATCAATTTCCACAGTTCTGCTTGGCCCAGAAACCCATTGGTACTTGCCAGGTATCTGTTACAAGGTCCTATCCTCCTTGGCCAGGCAACCCAAAAGTCCCTTCTCCCTCCCTTGCAAATGTACCAGCACTTTCACATCTCTTTTTCCACGACAGAAAAATGACTGCCCAACCAAATTGCTTCAGAATTGTGTGGTTCAGGGGTAGTGAACCTGTGGTCTCGAGGCCACATGTGACCCTCTAGGTCCTCAAGGGGGACCCTTTAACTGAATCCAAACTTCACAGAACAAATCCCCTTAATAAAAGGATTTGTTCTGTAAAACTTAGACTCAGTCAAAAGGCCACATCCAAGGACCTAGAAGACCACGTGTGGCCTCCAGGCCACAGGTTCCCCACCCCTGTATATGGTTCAGAATCAGCTGTGGCATAGTGAAATAGGTTTTCCTGAATCCTTTCAGCCTTTCAGACAATCCTTCTCTCCTTCTCTCTCTCTCTCTCTCTTTCTCTCTGTCTCTCCCTCCCTCCCTTCTTTCCCATATATATGTACATATTCATATATACACATACATATTTATACACCCTATATGTCTACATGTATATATGTATATAAATGTAAGTATTTATTTAGACACATATGTGAAATGGAAGTAGACAGAAGATCTATTGTCTACCTCCATATCCTTACTCCTCTCCCCCTTCCAAAGAGAAAATAGTCTTGGGAGTTCAAACTGAGTATATGGCAAATTTGTAAGACTGTGATATTTCTAAGTAAATAACCTGCTACTGGATTTAATTTTGTTTTAAACTGACATTTCCTAAGCATTGTAACAGACCCATCTCATAACCCCCTGAATAAATATGGCTACAAAGGAAAGCAGGTGGATGATAAAGCTAAATTAAGTTATTTCTGGTTTTGTGAAATCAAAGCTGATTTAGGTTAGAGATTTAATGTTGAAAGAAGATCTTTTAATCCTTTACTTTTGGTGATTGTAGGCTGCAGGCTGCATTTTTAAGTTCTCACACAGAAGTTCAAGGGGCCTAAGGAGTCATTTATTTATAAGTGTTTGCTGATTTTTCCTACAAGGGACTTATTTACAAAATGAAAACTTGAAGTAGAAATTGAAAAAGTTAATTTGCAAGATTTCAAACATCTGTGTTCCAGTATTCCTTCATACGCATTCAGGAACCTACTTTGGAGATTTCATTCTTTCTCAATGCTCCTGGCAGTGGGGTAAAAGTTGCAGAGTGAAATCCAAATGGCATTTGTAGTCAAAGGTACCAAAAGCAGCTATGAAAGCATGTCTTAAGAAAAATTACCTTCATTTTAACCTACATGTAAGAGCCATCATTCCATCATGACTTCAACTATGGACAGAAAAGCCCAAGTCATTTAACCCATTAATCCTTGACTGAAATGTTTCAATGGGAGAAAGGCAACATGATATAAGAATATTAGTAGTACCCACTGGATTCCCACAACATCTAAGTACTGGTTCACACTGGTTGTTGTAATTGGATCACTGTCCTGGTAAAGTTTTTTCCCTCCTTGCTAAGTCAGAAGAGTTACTGAAATGCTTGAATTCATACTTTTTTCACTTATCCTTGAAAACCTTTGTGTAGAGAACAGGTTCTCTGGACCTAGCTCAGGCTGCTGACCCTTCAGCAGCACTAAAACTTGAGGTGAAAAACTCATGGAGCCAGGACCTGCACAGCCAGGTCTACTGAACCACCGTGTATAGGCATTTTCCAAATGTTTCTTTCTTGTCATGTTGTTTCCGATGAATCCTTTGATTTTACTTCTAAGGTACTATTATTGTAAAAGAAGTATCTACCTCCTCTCTCTGACCAGGGATCATCTTGTATGTGACAGAGGTCTCTGAACAATGATCTATAAATTTATAAACAAGTATGGTAGGCATTAGGAATACAAAGATGAAAAAGAAATAATCCATGCCCATTCTCTCAGATGAAACAACATGTACATATAAAGATCTAGAAGGGTGGGAGTCACCCTCTGCCATATGGCCAGGTTCATGTCCTGGGGAAATTTCTCCCCAAAGCAAAGGTATCAGAATCTTCTCATAGTCTCTGGTTCATTACACCTCCACTCCAGAGTAGAAGTGTTGGGAAAATCTCTGAAACAAATCTTAGGAATAGCTCATATCTGTTCTCCCCAAAAGAGTTTAGTTAACAGGTTCCCTTCTAGAAAATAACTCAAGTACAGGACATCTACATTATTAAAGAAATGCTGAGAACACAAAAGACTTCCCAAAGGACTCACAGACACCCAGAAATGGAAACCCATAAGGTACTCAGAAGACTTGTAGAAACTCAGCATGGTAGAGTCATGGGTGTGCTCAAGACCATTGTTAACTTTTCAATGTGAGCATTTATAACTCAAATTAGCAACAACTACAAATCAGGGCTTGATTTATTGTTTTGTTGATTGTCTGGACTTGAGAAAGTGTCAATAATGCAGATTAAATTTAGAATTGTATGCATACATCCCCCACCAGACTGGAGGACTGGTGACTGGAGAAGAAGGAAGAGAAAAGGGAGAAAAAGGAATAGAAGGGGGGAGAAGGAGAAGAGACCACTACTGTCATCTATATAGCACTTTAAGGTTTGCAAAGTACTGTATATCCATTAATCACAGAACTGCACTTTCCAAAAAAATTTACTGAAGGCTCAGCCCAGAATGAATGGCTCATCTTGTTGTCAGCAATCACCTCCAATGAGAAGCTGATGAGATCACCTTTGCTTGCCAGGGTTGCAGCACCCAGACCCAGGCACTCCTGATCTCTCAAACTCATGAGGTTAGGACCTTCTTATTCATCAGGGTCAAGGGAAGGAAACAAAACAGAACAAGCAACTAAGAACTTGAGATCTGGTCTTAGGTTCTTGTATACAAGCTATTGCTGTCGTGTAGAATTAGTCACCATAACTGCTGGGGGCAGGGGAAGGGCAAGTGGGGAGGTTGGGGAAAAAGGAGAAACAGTCCTCCCTCCCTCCTTGAAATTCTTAGAAAAAGGCTCAAACATTCCAACACACTCTAAAAGTAGGAAATGGCAAAGCTATTTTTCTTAAAGTTGGCTAATAAGGAGGCTCCTCTTGGTTCAATGGTCTATCCTCTTTGGCTTTGGCATGGGGACCAAGAGACCAGCCAGGAGCCTCCAGACCTGTATACCTTTCAGCAAGAAACTACTGGAAATGGCCAGAGCACAGACTTAGCTCCACACATTCTCCATCTGGGTGTGCCCTGATTCAACACCTGACCACAAGCCTATATAAGTACATATAAAATAAATGCAAGGTTATTTGGGAACTGCTAGTACCTGTGGAATCAGGAAAGGCCTCTTCTAGGAAGTGGCATTTGAGCTGAGACTTGAAAGAAATAAGGAATTTTTTTGATGTTTTTTTTGGAAGCAATTGGAGTTAAGTGACTTGCCCAGTGTCACACGGCTAGTGTCAGAGGCCAGTTTTGAACTGAGGTCCTCCTGACTCCAGGGCTAGTACTCCATCCACTGCACTACCTAGCTGTCCCAAAACAAGGAAATCATACAGACAGCTCATATCAGATCTAGGGGACAGCCTGTGCCAAAGTATAGAGATGGGAGATAGTATGTTGGCTCTGTGGAATAGCAAGGCCAGGTTGGCTAAACCATAGAGCATGTGGAGGGGAGTAATGTGCAGTAAACCTGGTAAACTGGAGTTAGACTATGCAAGACTTTAAATGCCAAGCAGAGGATTTTGTATTTGATCCAAAAAAGTAATAGGCAACCTCTGAAATTTATTGAGCAGGGTAGTAAAATAGAAGGAACTTAGGCCCTTTATCCTAGAGGAGAGAGGACTCAGCGGGGAACGCGACAGCTGTCATTCAGATCAGACTTGTTTTCTTTGACCACAGAGGATACATCCAAGAGCAACAGGGCCAAATTTGCAGAGAGGCCCATTAGGTTTGATGTCAAGGAAAACTTTCTAATAATTTGATCTATATAAAAATGGGATGGGCTCCCTCAAAAAAACAGTAAATTCCCCCAACTGTAGGTGTTCAGGCATGGGCTAGATAAGCACTTATCAAGTGTCATATGGTAAGGATTCCTTTCACATATAAATTGGACTAGATGCTTGCTGAGGTCCCTTCCCACTCAAATTCTTGGACTCTGGGTAGTTAAAGCTTTGGGAGGCTTTGCTTTAGCGTTATCACTTTGACAGCTACGTGTTGGATGGACTGAAAAGGAGAGAGACTGGAGGCTGGCAGACAAATTAAAAAGCCATTGCAATTATCCAGTGGTGTCTGTGAGACTGGAGAGAAGGGTACAAACACCCTTTGTAGAGATGAGCAGAAAGAATGGACAAGACTGGGAAACTTACTGTATATGCAGGGTGAAGGGCAGTGAAGAGTCAAGTCACTCCAAGGAAAATTTTCAAATTCTGAATTCATACTACATTATATTAAATCCCACTCGTATGGGCTACTTAAAATAAAAATACCATAACAAATTTGTTTTATCATAAGTGTGTGTGATATATACATGCATATACATATACTAACACATATGTATTTCTACACACATATGTATATGTATACTATAAGAGATGAGAGATGAATGAGGTCTTATGTGACAACATAGATTTAAAGCTATAAAGAGGACTTAGAGGTCATCTGGTTCAACTCCATCAGTTTCCAAATGAGGAAACAGAGGCCCAGAGAGGTTTAGTGATTTGCTTCATGGTCACAAAAACAGCCTAAATGAGATTTGAACCTTGGTCGTCTTCTGTCTCCAATCCCACTCTTTCTACTGTACTATACTGAGTTGTTTGGGAAAGATTTGTGGAGAAGTTGGGACTGCCTGAAACTTAAAAAATAATAGAATTTAAATAAGCATGGAGGGAAGGGAGGCCATTATAGGCTGATGAAAAGCTATGAGCAAATATGAGAACCAGCATAGTATGAGACAATGGGGATGCAAACATCATTAGAGCATAGATATATCTCAGTGATCCACTATAGATACACTAATAAGGGTTGAAATGAACTCTGCCATGGCACTGGGGTAGTCCAATAACCTTTTTTCTCCCGTATTTATCTGGAACCCCTACACACACAAACTTCATGGAAAGTTCAAAAGTGGTACCATGGGTTCCAAAATGTAATAAGATAAGGTTATGTGACATCTGGAGTATTGGAGTTCATTCAAAGTCTCTTCGAGGTGATTGCAAAATCACTTCAAGGTTTTTCTCCATATGCAAAGAGGCTATAGGTCCTATTTAAGTCATCTTTCCAGGGGCAGCAGAAGGAATTTAAGGAGGAATATTGCTTGACCTAAAATATGTATATTAAAGTTTTGTCATGACTTATGTAATACAAAGTGTCCCTTATTCAACAGTTGTGAGCGTTTGAAACCAAATTCCAGTTTATCTTCTACAGTACAATACAACCAATTTACACTGAATAGTGGAAAGGCTACCTACATAGTCAACAAACTTGGGTTCAAATCCTAGCTGTCTTACTAAATATCTGACCTTGGACAAGGCACTTCACCTTATTTTCCTCATCTATGACACGAGAGTGTTAAAAGTTCACTAAATGACCTTCAAGGTTTCTTCTGGCTCTATAATCCTAGGACCAATAGAGTCTTATGGACTAATCATTACTGGAAGGCAGAACAGCTTCATGGCATAAAGTCAGCCTCTTCATGAATAATACACACCACAATTTTCGACTGGAAAATAATGGTAACCACAAAGCTAACGGACAGTAACAGCCCACCTCACAAAGTGCACAATTTAAATATAGAAATTTTATTTTAACTGTTGCATAAGATAAAAGGGAATCAATAGTCTTTGGATGTCTGATAAGATTATTTTTTCTAGGCAGGATAAGTTGCGTAGCCACCTGTCATAACGGTCAAAAGTATCAGACAGTGATCAAAAGTTTCCCCAAAATTGCCCTAGGGATAGAAAATTTACCTTAGTTGTGTGTGACTGCCTTTCACAGTTACTCTAAATGTACAGAAGATGTAATATCACAACACTTGTAGTTTACTGTACCTACACAGACTTAGTTAAAATCATGTATCTGGGTGTTTTCTAGATAATTATTCCTTAAATGGATTTAAGTACCTTATCCACAGCAGCTGGAATTTTGAATTCTGGAAAATCACAAAATTTACTGCTGAATCAATCTCACTACCTCTCAAAGGTGCTCTTTCTTTCAAAAAGGCTATAATGGAAAGGAAATGGATTATTCCCCTTTGATGGGCATACTAATTGGCTGTACAGTAACCAAATTTTAAAGCAATTTAAGGAGAATGATTTCTCAAATATAAGAGAAAACGAACCAAATAACCCTAAAACAGCCTCATGTCTCTGTCATCAAGTTCTTTATATAAAAAGTAATGGTCTATTTCATTTGTACATCACAATCAATTCCAGAAATCTCAGCTACATATTGATCTCTCCCCTGCAGCAAAGAAAAACAATTAAGCAAAAATACCTAACAATAGTGATTGAGTCCAAAAATGTATACAACATTCTTTCCTAGTCATCCCATCTCTCTCTACTAAAAGTAGTGCCATAAATTTCTCTTATTCTCTCAGCACTAACTCCATTTTAAAATAAGTGATGTACATAGACTAGGAGAAGATTAAAAAAAAGGATAAATGAGTCATAGGAGGAGGCTGGGGAACAGAAAGGTTGGTTATAGGATTTGGGGAAGGGGGAATACCAGTGTACCTCATATTATAAAACTGCTGTACCCCTTAGAATTTGGGGATAAGAGCTACAAAAAAAGATTTTGCTAGGAACAAATTCTATTTCCTTACTGTCTCTTATAGGAACTTAGTTTCTATATTCCCAAAAACCAAATCCTAAAAAGAAGAATTAAGTCCTTTGCTAAGTAGGCATGAGGTTAGAACTCTTTCAGGTTTGTATCAAAGGGGTTAGAAAAACACTGGGGTTGGGTGGGCAGGAAACACCATTTATGTCTGAATGGGGAAAAGCCCATCTCAACAGTCCCTCCTATCCCATTTGTCAATAGACCAACAAATCAACAAATATTTACTATCTACTGATATACACTCCCCTCCTTTAGTATGCATGCATGTGTAAATATACACACAAGACACCTCTTCAAAATAGCAAAAATTTCTTAAAACTGCAGCTGCCACAGGTTAAAAGCCTCTTGTCTTAATGAAGTCATCATGGTTGAGTGGAAAGGGTACCAGTGGCTTTGGAGTCAGAGGATCTGGGTTTAAATGCTGCCTGTTACTTACTAACTTTGCAGCCTTGTCAAGCCTCTTAACCTCTTTGAGTCTCATTTTCTTCATCTGTACCATGAGTGGGCTTTATCAGATGACCTCCAAGTATCTTTTAAGCTCTAAATCTATGATTTTAACCTTCTAATAGTTTGTATACAAAATTCTTTTCTCAGACAGCACTACCCTTTACCCACCCTCTCTGAGAGGAACACTAAAGGAAGGCACCACGGTACAGTGTAGAGAGGACCAGAAGCCAAGCCAGGTCACCTCCATAATTTTTCTGTTGTTTCAATGAGGAACCCTTAGATACAACAAGCAGGTACAGTGCATAGAGAGCTGGATGTACAGTCAAGAAGACTAGCTGTATGACCCTGATCAAGTCACAATCTATGTCTGCCTCTGTTTCTTCATCTATAAAATGGGGATAATAATGACACCTACTTCCTAGGTTGGTTGTGAGAATCCAATGACATAATATTTGTAAAGTGCTTTTCAAAGTTTAAAGGGCTATATAAATTCTAGGTGTTCATATATATTGAGCCTTAGGCATGCAAAGTGGGAAAAACGGGTAGGTCTACAGCCTGGAAATCTCTAAAAGTGAGATCCTAAGGAAAGAGTACATGTAGAAGGAAGATAAGGGTCCAGGGGGAATTATGTTAAAGCAGTTAAATATGTTTGTTTTTCACAAAAAAGTCATTTGCTTTGGCAGGAAATTGAACCCCCTCTTCTAAGTTTTAAGTGGCTGCTGTAGAGACTGTTCCCTTCATACTCTTTTCAACTATGATAATCATCCAGCCCTAAGGCTTAATTCTGTACTCCAAAAAGCACTCAGGTGACCTCAGATCTACAGGGCAAAATATTCTCTGTCAATAATCCTCTTCTTGGCCTTGGGAATGTTGCCATGGACTTCAGGCAATGGCCACCTAGCACTAGAGGAAAGCTGTGCATCAGGATCATCTTGCAGCCTTCTTCCTCTATTCACCAGTATCCTTCTAGTCAGACATGCACATATAGCCTAGACCATCGAAGGCAAAGGAGCTGACCACTGAAGTCTTCCAGTGTGATGATAGTCAAGGTCAGGTACAAGTTCATGCCCCCATGCAGGAATTATTACACATACAATTGTAATGAATAGTAGTATGGTTGCAGTCAACCTCAGGAGACTCATACTGCACAGACAAATGGTGGTGACATCATCTAAATATTTAGCCAGTAAGTTTCCTTTGACCAAGGTCAGATGCTTATGAAGATGCTGAGGACTCACTGTGAGAGAGGGGGAGAGTTTCATCACCTCCTTCTTATGTTCTGATTTCTTATAAATAGCCATAACACAGCCTCAGGCACCAGGAGATGGTAGTGAAATTACCAAGAGCAAAACATGATGGGTCTTAGGTAGCTAACAGAGTAGATTGTTCGGCATAGAGGAATGCATCTGGGTGACAGATGCAGCTGCACTGGACTATAGGAACCCAAGCTTGAAGTTCTACTTTCTGGGATAATCTTTTTCAGGATGGAATGGTAGATGGTGTGGCCCAATTAATTAGGAATATAGACACCTGGAATACAGGGTTTTCTTCCTCATTTCCCATGCAGTTTATTCCATCCGGTGGGGGAAACTGGATATCTGCTGCATACCCCAAATCATCTAGCAAATAATTTGAGGGAATTAAGTTCTGAGAGGGTCTCCTGGCTCAGTGGGGATTCTAGTTATGACACTAGTGAGTCTCAAGGAGGGTGTGTCTTGGTGAGGGCATGGGAACTGCTTGGATTGATGGTCAGCAAGTCACCAAAATGAAATCAGAGACATGAGTAACGGCAGATCGATGAATTGATTCCACTAATCTGCTCTCTAGCCTGAGGCTCCAAACTTTGGAAAGGCAAAACTTACTGTACACACAAAAGGACCCACCCCCCAAAACCACACACACACAAACATGCATGCACACTAACACTATCAATTTCTAAAAGGCTCTATCATAATTCATCCTCTCACTTTATAATATATAAATAAGATACCTCCTGGAGCAGAGAGGCTCTCTCATAAGACTGCTAAGCAAAGCTGGGTGAGGATCTATATCAAGATGGAAGGCACAACTCAAAAAGGTCACAGATTTTCTGGAGTATGAGAGCATTAAAGTGCTGGAGCATCAGCAATAAGTACCATACTAAGTGACAGACTGTATTTCACACAAAAGAGTGCTTTATGAACATCTGGATCCAACATCTTCTCCCAGTCACATTTCCTTTCTTCTACACACACCTGGGTACTGCTATTATGATGTACCACATTATAAAGATGGCAACTGGAAGATTAATTAGTGATGTTCTCAGAATCTAGAATTTAAAATCATATTGCTCACATCTGTTTTTAATACTATGTACTAATAGTGAAAGGATCTTGACTATCTCAAAAAAAAAATACAATCACCACAAATACGGCTTCCAGGGGTTGTCCCAGTGGTCACTGTAAACTTTGAGTAAAGAAAACAAAAAAGGGAAAATCTTACACAGATTACAATTTGGTTTATTTATTTCTATCTCAGTTGCCTCAGTGATGTGGGGATATAAGAAGCCCAAGACCTCCTCTCTTTCTTGTTTCATCTTTTGGATCTGAAACTGGAGGAAAGGTTCTTAAAAGATGATTTGGGGGTACACCATTGTTTGTGATGGAGGATTGAAAGCATTAACTGTGGCAAAAAGGGGAAGTAGGTAGAAAAACAGAGAGAGTATCTGTGAACTGCGATATATACAAATCCAATGCGAAATCCATGGATATCTAAATCCATCCCATGAAATCTGCAGAAGCTAAAAAGTTAACCTTGGCAGAAAATATCTGGGTACTTCTGAAATGTAATTAGTGTTAATAAGAAAGAATCATGTTAGAAAATAAAATAACATTTCCTTTTTCACAAGAAGTGCTTGGGTTTGTCTATTGCTCATATATAGAATTTGAAATAGTAGAATTGTTTGGTTTAACTCTACAATAAGCCATTTTTCACATTTTACTTCTGGCATCAGTAACATATGAGATTCTTTTCTTTCACAGCTTGAGACAGATCTAAACAAACAAATCTAAGTAATTTTCTTTCCAGAGTTCTGTAAAGTTTGGTTCAGTCACATGTGTCTAATCAGTCAACAAGCATCAGCCCCTAAAATATCTGACCCTTCCTATATCTAATTTTGTTTCATATCTATAAAAGGTCATCCAATTGAACGAGGACATATTTTTTCTCTGTGTTAACTAATAAGTCTTTTCTTCCTTCAGAAGAAGGTTCTATTGGATGTATGCCAGCTCTGTGATAGAGGGGGGGGGGGGGAAATTCTCCAAGAACTCAACAAAAATGACCAAATTTGCTACATTTCAAAGACACATCAATAGTATCTGATAAGACCACATACTACATTTAGTTATCTTAGCAAAAGTAGCAGTAGACCAGTAAGTCAGAAAATGTATAGGAGCGCTTGCCTTCTCCTTCTTTCTCAGAAAATTCACAGCCAAAGGCTGTTGATTTATGCCTTAGCTCCCACTGATCATTTATCTATAGATGACCTTTACAGCCAAGCATTTACTTCAGAGCACTATTTTCTCTGTGTTCATTACTGTTCAGGACTATATTTATCAATCTTCATTGAAGATAACATTTTAATATCTTATAATATGTTGTATTGTAAAGTAAGATTCCAGATATTCTGCAAAACTAAGGAAAGACTAATGAAGATCTCAAAATCATAAAATCATAATTATCCCTTCTCCACAAAGAAGAAAAAAACATAGCAAAATAAATATAAATATATAATATAAAAAATATAGTAATACTTTAGGTAAGTTATTCTTACATATTATTCATTGATGTGTTTTTCTTTACTACATTGTCATTATAGAAATGTTTCCTTTTTGAAGGAAACTATTAATGTAGATATCTTATTGTTAATAAATAACTGACTTTACAACTGTCAGAAATCAACTATCTTGAACTTGTGGCAGGAAACCATTCCCACATCCCATTTGCAGGATCAGATATTTTATTATCCTACCTAATTCCCTACCTTACAGGATCATGCAAAGGCTAGAGCTGCCCTGTTTTATTCTGTGAATCTAGAACCAAAAAATAGGTCTGATTGTCAGATGTAGTACCAGTCATTGCACTTGTCAACAAAAGTCCTGGATTTAAGTCACTTAAACTCTCTGGCCTCAGTTCTCTCATCTGTAAAAGGAGACTGGACTAGACGATCTCTAAGATTCCTTCAAGCAAAAGAACATACTGTGATTAAACATTTATTTGACAAATCAGTATTTTGAACCCTTTACATCATAATACTCTGGGTATATAAACATTTAATATTCAGAATAAAATCTATGGTTAACATAATTGACATCCAGTTGTACCATATGCTGAATTAATTCCCAATTGCTTGGATAATAGTTGGCTTTACTTTGGTGTGTTTCAAATCTCCCTGCCCCCCAGCTTTTTTTTAATATCTGTACCAGACTTCTTAGTCTCTGTGAACCTTTTTTTTAGTTATTTCTACTTGTTAAACAAGAATATATTAGGCTCTTTCATTTTATTAAGTTTCTCTTATAATCATATTTTATTAATGTTGTGCTATTATTTCAGTTCTGTCTCTATAAATTCTGTAGTTATATTCAAACACATTCTTTGATTCAGACTTCCAAAATGGTGACATTCTATGTACTAGGTCCTGGTTAAAAGCTAAGTGGTTTACAATAGTCAAGAGCAATTCTAATCATTGTACTATACCTATCGTTATAATCCTTCAATTACATGTTCTATTGCCATATTAGCCCTCCTTATTTCTCTTACTTCTTATTAGATCTTACTTACACATCTAGAGGCAGTACTGGTGGTACAGTGGCTAGAACACTAGGCCTGGAGTCAGGAAGACCAGAATTCAAATTCAGACTTCCTACCTGGGCATGTCATTTAACCTCTGTCTGCTTCAGTTACCTTAACTGTTAAATGAGAATGATAATAGCATCTACTTTGCAGGGTTGTTGTGAGGATCAAATAAGGTAATATTTGTACAGTGCTTGGCACATGGTAGGCACTATATAAATGCTTACTCCTCTCCCCTTTATTTTTCCCTACCTACTTTCTTTCCCCTCTTACTACTGCGGATATTGTTCCTGGTAGAAATATTACTTAAGGATGTATCTGGTGTGACATATTTCAATAGCTTATGTAACAGTGAATATAGAGATTGTTGCTGCATTTTTAAAGAGCTTTGGAATCTTGAATAATTACAGATTGTTTTCCATGTCTTAAGAAGTCAGTGGAAAATGGGTGAGTACTCCCATTGATGTGGGATGGTTTAGTAACTTTGATATTGTTTAAGACTATGAGATTAGGGATTTTGACATCGAGTGAGAAATGAGCAACTATTTGTAGGAAAAAAATGTGCCTAGTTTATGAAATATTCATTGACACATTATATGTTTAAAATATTTGATAAACCAAATTGCTTATCTCAGAAAAAAAATGTGTCTGGCACCAATCATCCTTTTTACCAAGTATGAGTTAAATCTACAAAGGAGTGATCGATAAAGGAACCTGAATGGAAAGAGCGTTAAAAATACCAGCTTTTTGTCCCAACCTTCTATTCACATACTTGAAAGTGACCAGGGAGAGGTATGAGCGTCAGTTGTCTCATCTAAGCAAGCTATCAGAGCAGCTCTAAATCAAACTAGGCATTCTCTCCCCTAATTTTCATAGGAACTTGCTAGTTGATTTATATCAAGTCCATAAAATTTTGTAAAAATTAAGTTGCTAATCTCCTTCATCCTTTAGAAAAGCGAGACACATTGTTATGCTGTTCAAAATCAAGCAGCATTCCCCACCCCAACCCCCACCCCCACATATACAGAGAGAGACACAGAGACAGAGACAGAGAGAGACAGAGAGACAGACAGATAGACAGAGAGACTGGCAGAAATAGAAAAGAAGGCTCAAACAAGGAAAGAAATTCTAGGAAATTGGTCTTCTTAGACTCCCATGTTTATGAGGCTCTGGGCAAATAATATTAGGTAGCCATAAATTGAGTATGTAATGATAAAAAGTAGAAAAAGCACTAGACTTGGAATCAGGAGACTTAAGTTTCAATCCTTATTCAAATCCTTGTTAGCTGTATAACCCTTACTAACTTATTCAAACTCTCTGAGCTTAATTTTCCTCATCTGTAAAAGGAGACTAATAATCAAAGGTTATATTTTCATAGATAAAATACTATACAGATGTATGTTAGCATTAACAATAAAGGTACTCAAAATTAATTCTTAAATATATAGTTGGCAGTGTGATATAATGGAAAAATCTCTAAGCCAAGTGTTGAGAAACTTGGGTTCCAGTGCAGAATTTGTTATTAGCTCACTGAATGACCTTGGGTAAGTGATTTGACCTCTTTGAGGTAAAAATAAGAGTTGAACTAAACCACTAGTTTCCAAATATCAACCTTATTTCTAAAAGTTCCTGTCCTTAAAATATTTACTACCAGTCTTCTGAAAACCTATAAACTTAAAAAATGAAAAATGAGCTCCTCTTTCTCCTCCTTCTCTTTGCTCTCATCATGTTTCTCACATACTCCCCTTCCTGACCATCCCCTTCTCCTTCCCTCCCTGCCGGGCCAGCTTTTGGTTTCAAAGCCTGAGATTCCAAGAGTCACATAGTGAGGCTGCATGTGGTAGACTGATTTATTTAGTGAGAACATTAGATTTGATGATCTCTAAAGTCTCCCTTAGTCTGGAAATTCTATGATTATCAATGTCCTACCCAGTACACTAAGTCTGAAATTCATAATTCATGCTAGATGGAGTTCAGATTTTCCCATTTTTACTTTGGCAACTTTAGATAATTTAACCCAACAAATACATTTTAAGAGCCTATTCTGGGTGAGGTACAATGTTGAGCTTCATACAATGAGTAATACAGAAATGGTAGGAGAACAGAGACTCCCCAGAATACAAACTGCTCTCACAATCGAAGTTCAGGTGTGCATTTGACAGTAGGTCATATATCTAACAAGCACAAAGTGGCTGCTTCAGTATCATTTCACTTGTGTCAGAAAATCAATCAGGAACCTCAGCGAAATCTTGAGATTTTCTTCCCTCTATAGATGAATGGTAAATAATTCATGAAGTCTCTTCCCCTCCCCCAAACTCTTCTATTCTTAACCAAAATACCTCACAGAATATTCATTATTGAATCTGCCTGGAATCTCTTGTTACCATGTTTTTTTCTAAAGTGTATAAAAAGTAAAAAGTAATGTCTAGAAATGCAAAGTTTTTCATTCCCCAATGATAAAGAATTCAGATTTTTTTTAAAAATTAAATTTAATTGCTTGAGGATTGCTCCCTCCCTCCTTTTCTATTGCTTTACCATATTAGAATCTGTTGGCAAAATAAGTTCCACATAATACTGAGTAGTGCATATTATACAGTACAAAGTGTGGGAGTCTCCAAGATTCAGTTTCTGGTAACTTTCTTTCTCTACTACTAATTGTATCAAGAGTACAAGAGTATGTATGTGCGTGTGGGCGCATATGTACATATATATGTGCATCTATATGTGTATCTATGTATATATATTGTACATATGTATGCATATAGGCATATATGCATGCATATATGTGTGTACACGTGTGTATATGTTGTGTACATATATGATGTGCTATAAGTATGTGCATGTATGTATGTGTGCATATACATGTATATGTGCATGTATGCATATGTGCATGCATACATATACATGTGTGTATGTGCACACACAATACATATACACACACATATATCCCTCTTTTGGTAATCTGGTGAAAACTCCAGAGCCCTTCTTAGAATAATGTTTTGTTGTTGTTGCTTTAATTCATGGTTGAAAGAAATTATTATTTCAGTTAGAAGTTAGTGAAAGTAAAAATAAAGTTTCCATCCAGCTCCAAGGACCCCCTGAAATCTACCTACAGATCTCTTGGTGAGGGGGGAATCCTACAGACTCTTCCTTCGAGACTTCAATCATGGACTTAATGATACTCAGATGACTCGCTAATCTACATAGCAAACATTAATCTCTCTTGAATTCCAGTCCAATATTAATAAGTGTCTGATAGACCTCACTTCATCGTCCCATACATAGGTATCTCGAAGTGAACATGTAAAACAGAATTCTCTATATATTTCCCTCAAAACCCACTTCTCCAAGTTTTCAACGTTGGAATTATCCTTGACTCTTCTCCCTCAATCCCTTTTTATTCAATTAGCTACCAACTTCTCTCAATCCTAATTTCACAGCAGCTGAGTTTATCCCTTTTTCTATTCTCACAAAGCATTTAACTACTCTATTGTAACAGCCTCTTAATGTATCTCCCTGCCTCTAGTTCCTTCTCCTTTTTGGGGAACCTGTGGCTTGAAGGCCACACAAGGCCCTCTAAATCCTCAGTTATGGCCTTTTGACTGAGTCCAATTTTTACAGAACAAATCCTTTTATTAAAGGGATTTGTTCTGTGAAGTTTAGATTCAGTCAAAGGGCTGCACTTGAGGACCTAGAGGGCCACATTTGGCCTCGAGGCCACAGGTTCCCCATCCCTGTCTTCTTCTGCACAGCTACTAAATTCATATTGCAAAAAAACAAATCTATCACACACACACACACACACACACACACACACACACACCCCTCCTCAATTATTTTTAATGGCTCCCTATTACCTCTTGTATAAAATACAAAAATTTCAGGCTTGTATTTAAAATTGCCTACAATCTAGCTCCCTCCTACCCTTACAGTCTTATATTTCTTTCTTACATGCATTCTGTTTCCTAGTCAAACTGGCCTGCTTGTTATTCCCTGTATGTCCCATTTCCAGACCTTCACACTAATGGATCCCCTTCCCCTTTCCCCATTACTGTACTACTCCTCACCTCTTTCTGGCAGAATCCATAGCTTCCTTCAAAGAACTACTATCTCTTATTCAACTTTCCTGTTCCCCCAATATTTAGCACTCATTCTCTCTCTCTCTCTCTCTCTCTCTCTCTCTCTCTCTCTCTCTCTCTCTCTCTCTCACACCCTCTGTGTGTGTGTCTGAAATTATTTTTCAATCACTGTGTGTGCATTTAAAAATTTACTTCTTTGTGTGTATGCTGTATTCTCCCAGTATAAAGAAAGCTTAATGAGGGAAGAGACCTTTTCATTTTTACCTTTATGTGTCCAGTACCTAGTATAATGCTAATATCTACTTAATAAATGTTTGTTTGATTGAATTGAATTACAAAATGTTTTCCACACAACCTAGTGAAGTAGGTAGTGTAAATGTTAATATACCCATTTTTTTTACAAATAAAAAACTAAGACTGAGAGAATCATAATTGTGGAAAGAATCTCCAGACTCATTCACGTTCTGATGTTTGCAATTAAGTATTACTGGCATAGAAATCTTAGGCAAAAAACAAAATGAATTCTAAAAGAACCCCCAAAATATAACTCATGTGTCAATTTGTCCCTCTACCCTATGACACAGACTTCATTCCCCTCGAGGGGCCCTGAAAAATCTCTATGGGCTCAAGCCCTACTACAACCCCAGCCTCCAGAACATCAGAACTTGGCTCAGACCTTTAGGATTCTTTAACCTAGGATCTATGCATTTTTAAAAAATATTTTGATAATTGTATTTCAATATCATTGGTTTCCTTTGTAATCCTGGGTGTCTTATTTTGTACATTTAAAATGTTATTCTAAGAAGTGGTTCAAAGGCTTTACCACACTGCCAAAGGAGTCCAAGACACACACAGAAAGGTCAAGAGCCATTGACCTCAAAACTCCCTCAACTCCCCATCACAAGCACCTGAGCGAATAGAGAATTTTCATTAGAAAATGCAAAGGCTAAGTATGCAAACCAATCCAGAGAATTCTTCCCTACTGTGAGTCCAGTCACTCCCAGGGTCCTTAAGCAAAAGGCACCATCTTGGGCTTGATACTCCTCATGCAGAACAAGAAGGCAGGGTTGCTAAGGAGACAAACCATCCTCTCTCAGGAGTCCACTTATCCAAGGTACCTACACAACCAACATGGTTCACAATGAAGGAAAAGGTCTGGGTTGTTCCTCCATATAAATTCCACACATTATACTGTTCCTTCTCTTTGGGGGCTGCATACGTAGTGCACCACATGGCCTTCCTCCACAAGCAAGTACAGTTAGGCATTGGGTAACAGAGGAAAGAAAACAGAATTTAGAGAAAGAAAACCTGGGTCTAAATCCATTCTTTCATATATTACCTATGCAACCTTGCTCGGGCAAATGACAACTTCTCTGGGCCTTTATTTCCTATAAAATAAGAGAGCTGGACTAGATGGCATTTAAGGTTTTCTTAAGCTTATTTCTGGGGGGAAGGCAGGGCAATTGGAGTTAAGTGACTTGCCCAAGGTCACACAGCTAGTAAGTGTGCCAAGTGTCTGAGGCCAGATTTGAACTCAGATCCTCCTGACTCCAGGGCCGGTGCTCTACTCACTGAGCTACCTAGCTGCCCCCTAGCTTAAACCTATCATACAGTAATTCGTGATCAGGTCTCATTCCCCACCTTTTCTCATAAGTTCTTTTTCCCTGCTTGTCCATCTTATGGTTGCTCCATCCTTCATGAGAGGCTATATTCTCTAGCAGATTGCCTTCTCTATCTTCCTTACTCCCTCAGTTACCTTTAATCTTCTCCTGTCTACTGGCTGCTTCCCTACAAATTTGCACATGTCTCCTCCATCCTCAAAAAACTCTCACTTGGTTCATCTAACCCCACTAGCTCTTGTCCTATATATCTCAACTACCCACCTCTGAACTCCCTACATTTTCACAGGTTGCATCCCTCAAGCACCCTCTCTGCCCCTCCCGCAGCTCCTGGAACACCCTCTCTGGTCATGTTGGTCTCTTGGCTTCTCTGAGTTCCTTCAGCTCCCACTACCATCTGCAAAAGTGCTTTTCTTGTCCCCCTTAAAACCTATACTTTCCCTCTAAAATTATCTCCAATTTATCTGGTTACATTTTGACCCATTTTACAGAAAAATGAAGTCCCAAGATGCTAAGTAGTTTGTTGGAGGTCACATAAGTAGTATGAGCCAGGATTTGAAGCTAGATCCTCTGAAACCAAATCCGTTATCATTTCCACTGTTCTATGCAGCTCCCCACCCTCACCCAGATCAAAAACAAAACCAGTAATGAATGTGTGAACACTTTAGGGTTTTGTTAAGGAAGTCTTTATTTCCTTTGTGTTTATTTCTTCCAAAAGAAAGCATGGCGTTTTGCCCGTAGTACAAACTTAATAATAGGTTGTTGATTGAATTGGATTAAATTCCATTACTTCCCTAATAATCATATCTTTGAGACTTAAACTTGTGTAACATAGGGACATCTAGGTGGTTCAGTGGATAGAGCACCAGCCCTGCAGTCAGGAGGATCTGAGTTCAAATCTGGCCTCAGGCACTTAACACTTACTAGTGTATGACCCCGTGCAAATCAGTTAACCCCAATTGCACCACCAAAAAAAAAAGTTACATTATATGAAGGAGAATATCATTTGCACAGTAGTACTTAAAAAGATCTATTGACCTACAAGTAGTTAAAATAATCATGGGGGGAGGGAAGAGAAAAGAAATTTATATGATAATTTTGTTGTATATTTTTGAAAGGAATAGCAAGTTGTGCATAGAGATTTGCAGTTTCATGTGAAATCATCTTTTTTATTCTACTGTTTATGGAAATGCTTTTTTATTCCATAAATAAAAATAAAATTTTGAAAAAGAAATAAATATAATAATTTCTCATTCTCGTTAGCAAATTGTCCCACTAATCTAAAGAGGCCTGAGTATCAGAAAGCCTTTGCTCCAAGCCATAAACTGAGTTGCTACACAGAGCAAATCGCTTAACCATTCTGAGTCTTAATTTCCTATATTAATGTTGTCTGTATTAATGAAGGGGAATTCTGTGGGCACATATGTCATTCCTCCTTCACATGCACTCGTGAATGGAAGCCTAAAGACAAAGTATTCCTTGAGAGGAACTTGCACAGCAGGTTCCATTTCCCCATTTTTCCCAGTTCCCAAACCCATTTTAAGGAAATAGTAGTTAGCATATACTTTTCAAGAGTCCTTAGTAGTATGACTTTTGGTAGTGTTTGCCCTTTTGCTGTGTTCAATGGTGGAAAAATTCTAATTTGTGTGCACGGCATTTCTTTTAACTCAGAGGGTGTTGCATGTTTTGTGACACTGAATGAATTTATACCTGTTGAATTTTCCCAGTCTAAGCAGCAATGGCACACCAAATTGCTAGGCTTTATCCCCCTGATAGCAGTGGAAAGTCCATATGGTTTAGATTTTTAGGCAACACTACATGTAAAAAGCCTTTCTTTTTATAGATGAATATTTTTAGAGTCTTCTAAGCAGAACTCCAGAGCTTGAGTATGATTCATATCGTCATCCAGCCCAATCAGCAGCTGAATCACAGCTTCGTGTCAGTGCAATATACTGTTAACTGATATGTCAGAAAATCAATTAATTACTTTTAAGTAGAAGTTAAGAGTATCTACACAATGCTGACACTTGAATTATTAAAGGATTCAAGGTTTGAGGGGGTTTTTCTTCCTCTAAACTGAGAGTATAAAATGGCCATTCTGACATAAGCCTAATAATCAGGTTGAGTGAACAAAAAGAATTGGATAGATGAGACTATAAACATGTTATACTAAGTGTGTCAAAGCTGGAGTTGCTATAGCAGCTTTATAAAAAGAAGACGGGGTGGGAAAAGTCTGGGGTATCTGGAAGGGAAGAGAATATTCCTAGGAAAATGGATGTTTTTTTCGAAAGAGTAACACAAAAGTACATAGTACTAAAGTCTAAGCTTTAGAAATGAACTACCACACACACAAGGAATAGCATAATAGACAGCTCACTACATAAGAGAAAGGATTTCCTTTTTTAGACCCTGAATTTACAATTTACCCCTTTCTAGGGGTGCCTCCCCAATGGAATTCCCTTTTAATGATCTCTTCAACAGAGCCTAGTGAATGCTCAGAGAAGTGGTACTTTTTCCCCCAAATGCCTACCTTCCTATTCTGTTTTACTCAAGCATCTTAAAAATTCTAGACTAGAAAGGGAGGGATCCCCAAGGATTTCTTCTTAATCACTGACCTTGTGAGTCTGAGTGAAGTTCTGAGCCTGAATGGGAGTTTAGAAATTGCAAAGGAGCAAGGAATAGATAAACTCTCTGGAAAGTAAATGAATTTCAGTAATCTATGTTAAGAACAGTTTTGAGTTCAAATTAGGAAGCCAACACATAAGAATGCTGCCATTTACTTCATTTTTTTCAAGCTAAGGATGGTGTAGACAAAGGAAGTTGGTGTCCTTCCCTATCCATATAACTTACATTATACAGGTCTTGACTTTTAAAATGTCGTTCATTTTTTCTCAGTTCCCAGAAGCCTAAATTTATTCTCTGCCAGAAAGCAAAGTTCTGAAAATTATCTCTGTCCCTGAAGGTTTGATAAGAAAATTACAAAACAGAGAAAGGGGGCCCTAAGTGAGACTCAAAAATCCAGTCACTGAAAAAAATTAGGAAATGCAAAAGAAATTGCAGCCCCTCATTCATTAAAGAGACACCATGGAGCCACGATGCTGTGGGTACAGAGCATGAGTCAGACAGAAGTTTCCTGACTTTGGTGGTTCTCTGACAATATATACAGGGTGAGGTAAGAATCTGGTGAGCCAATGGGAAGTAGTGTTATTAATATATGAATATAAAATCATTCCTGCTTATTTGTAGAACAACTGACTTCAAAGCCAATTTATGCAAATTTTGATGTGTTTAAAACTGAAATCTGCTGCCTGGTTCCAGTTGCCATACAAGCATGCAGGTGTTTCACCAGACTAGGACACACTGCTTTTCAGACTTATTAATCTTGACACAGACGGTTTACATTTAACACATGTAAATACCTAAATATATGCAACACACACACACACACACACACACACACACATATACATATAGTACATGAGCAGAGAGATGTTGATAAAAAACTGTGAGGTTTTACTCTAGATAAGCCAATAAATTCTCTCTATCTACTGACTATGAAATGTTATATTATCTCCCTAGGACTATTCTCCCTCACTCCCACTCCCACTTCCCATCCTCCAAAACATTCCAGATACCAGATAGATAAAATCCAGCAAGATCTTTCCCAATTCAAACCCTGCTGATTAGACTGAAATAAAAACCAACCACCCTTCTGCACCACCTTCTGGAGACATTATGTGTGTTATGTGTGTGTATGCATGCATACATGTATCACAAGTCATATATTTCAATTGAATAAAATAAAAATCTTTTTTAAAGTATAATACAGTCAATCAAGCAGCATGTGAACAAATGAAAAGTTTTTCTCTGTTCCTCTAGGAGGAAGGATTCTACTCCTCCCCTCCCCAGACATCTCTATATTCCCTCTTTTCAATTCTGATTTTTCATAGTTTTAGGGTTTGTATCTGAAATGTGACTGTCTGGCATACAAAAAAAAGAAGGGAAGAACGAAATTTTGAACACATCAGGTCTGACAAAAATGTATTCCACACTAAGTAGATATAATGTGAACAAGTTTGTTCACACACACACACACACAACAACAACAACAACAACAAAAAACCCAAACCCACATAATTTTCATCTGCTCTTTCAGAGACAACCAGATCCAGGGGTTGGGAGAGGAATATAGGATGAAAGTGGAACAAATGGTAGGTAGAGGTCTTCCTATGACTGAAGCTATACTGACTGTAAACCTGACCTGGACTGGAAACTCAGCTGGTCCATTTTACTGTAGTTCATTAATCTAAACTGCGATGCCCTGGGACCAGACCATGAATCAGGTGATTGATTTCACACTGTAGTAACTTGGTGGGTAGGGAGCTTGCTCAGAAGCCAAGAAAACCTCAAGCCAAACCCTGCCTCTGAAGATAACTAGCTAGCTGCATGACCCTAGGCAAGTTACAACCTTCCCAGTGCTTTAATCAACTTTTTAAGACTGTTAAGTTGAAGAGAACGTGCTGACCTGCAATGGTAGAGAGAACCTTAGTCTATACGTTTACCCTATGGCCTCAAAAAAAAAGTCAAGTCTGGACCCACAAAATTTCCAGTCCTGCTCCAGGGTCTCTCCGGTTCAATTCAGATAACTGAAAATATAAACTAAAGTAAAATAGCAGAAATGTGTGAATGATACTTCAAAAATATTAAATAGACCCCTATGGTTAAAGTTTATGACTCAAAGGTAAACACCTACACTTACTCCCCTGGAAATCTAGGGGGGAAAATGTAAAAGCTTTTCACCTTGAAACATCTTGATGTTGTATTAGGATGCAAAAGATGCCGTACTACTGAACAATGCAACATGCATTTGGAAAAAGACCATAAAACACAACACTCTGTAGTAATCTGCAAATTGGGAAAGCAGGGCTTCAACAGCATGGGATGAAATAGTGTTATCAACAGCCTCTGCATTGAAAGATAGTAGCTCGTGGGGCAAATGCTTTATCTGGCCTCCACCAGAGGAGTGATTGCACCTTCAACCAACCACTGTGTCTGCAAAGCCCAGGAAACACCTTGCTGTGTAGCTGATGAAATATTTGCTGATCATCTCCGTTCCCCTCCCCCTAGCCTTTTAGTGACAGTTAAATAATGTTACAACATAAAGTTGGGAAATATTTGTGCTGCCTCAGCCATGTCTATGTTTGACTTTATTTTTCTGAAGAAACTTCTTTATAAAGTTATTTCAGTCCATATTTATTTTCTTCCCAGGCTCTCCTTACTTTCACTTTAGCCCATGAAGGAAAGAAATGAGACAGTTTACCTTCTTGCTTCCTTGTAAAATCAGAAAACAGCTTGTTGCAGATATACTTTTCAGGCAAGAGATCAGTAACACTCTTTCTGGAATTTTATTACAATATTTCTAGAGGATTTTAATGGGACTTTGTCATCTGTTTTTGGAAATTTATGTTAGTCACTGAAATGTTTATATATACACATATATATACATGTAAGTAGCTAGAATTCTATGATTCCAATCAGTAAACCCCATTTAAGGAGAAAATAATAAATATGGGCTTTTTCAGCTCATACTTTCCTATAAGTAAAATTTCATATGATGTATTAGTAGACCTGCTTATTTCTTTAGAAGGGAAGAAAGTCAAATGTAACTTAATGAGAGATACAAGTTATGGTGGCAAGGGTACTGGGCTGGAAGTCAAAAGCCCTAGTTATTTAAAATTCTATTAGTATGGAGGTAGAGCCAAGATGGCTGAGTAGCAGGAAGAAGTCCAGCCAAGTTCTTCCCCACAACTCCTCCAAACAGATCTAGAAAATGCACCAGAATGAGTGCTGATCGCAAATGCCAAGAAAAAAAGTCACAGTGATTCATTTTTCTGGCTCAGGTCAGCATAGGGACATAGGAACATCTATAGACACTGGGTATGGAATCTAGCCAAGAATAACTGTTCCAGAGCAGGGAGAGGCTGTGAATTGGGGCAAGAAGTTCAAAATCCAACTACGTGTGGCATAATTTTGTGCAGCATACAGGAATAGGTGCTAACTGGCAGCTCTGTTACTCACTTCCTAGCTCCCAGTCACAAATTCACTTGCTCACTGAGGAGGGAACCTGTGCCTCAGAGTAGTGTTCCCTGATGAGAGGTGGTTTCAGATCCCTGGGCTATGTGTTAATCAAGGAGCTAGCTCAAAAGCAGGCAGCAGATGTGGGACTCTGGCCCCAGAAGCAGACAGTGGAGGTTCTCAGTTCCAGTTCATTATGAGACTTGTGGCAGAATCAGGGCCGAAATACCAGATCAAAAGGAAGCCCACATTTCTCTAAACTATGAACCACTAGATCTTTCTAGCTGGTGGATTGTGGCTAGTTCCAGCAGAAGTTGAGAGGAGCTCTAATAAGAGGTAAACCCACAGACGTATTGCTCAGACCCAAATCCAGGTCAGGAACTTGTAGAGCTCAGACAAGGAGGGCAGCAATCAGACTCTGACCTGGATCAGGTCATTCTGGGAGCATGAAAGCTTGCTTAGAAAAGCTTAAGCTATCCCTGAGTTACTGGAATAACCCAACACTCAATACCCCAAGAAAGTAACAGCAGGAACACCTCAGACATTCTCTCCAGAATTATGCAAAGCCCTGACCTAATGAAAAATCTGGTCAGAAATAAGGCCAGAAGAAATGAAGAAACATACAAAAAGAATCTCATCATAAAAAGCTATTATGATAACAGGGACACTCAAGACACAAACCTAAAAAAAAATGAGAATAACACCAAGAAATCTGTAATCCAAGCTTCAAAGAAAAACATAGCGTTTAAACTAGATTTCCTGGTAAAGATGAAGCAAGAGTAAAAGAAAATTTAATAACTTAAATGGAAGAGCTAGAGAGGGAAAAATTGAAAAGAAATGCAAACTATGGGAGAAAGAGACAGGGAATTAACATCTAAACCCAGGCAAGAAGCTCCCTGAAAAGTGGAATGGAACAAATAGGAGATAATGATGTCTTGAAACAACAACAACAAAAATCAAAACAAAAGCAAAAGATTGAAAAAATAAGAAAACCTAAGGTATTTCATAGCAAAAACAAGATCAGGGAGAGACCATTTAAAAATCATTGTATTCTGATGATCAACTGTGAACGATTTAGCTATTCTCAGCAAAACAATGATCCAAGATAATTCCAAAGGACTCCAGATGAAAAATGCTATCCACCTCCAGAGAAAGAACTGATGGAACCTGAATGCAGATCGAAGCATGCTATTTTTTACTTTCTGTATTTTTTAATATTTTGGGGGAGAGGGCAGAGAGAGGCCTGTGTCTTCTTTCACAACTAATATGGTATCAAATTGCTTCCTTTCTTGGGGGAGGGTGAATGGAGAGAGAAAATTTGGAACTCAATTTTTTAAACAAATGTTAAAAATTGTCTTTACATGTAACTGAGGGAAAATAAAATATTTTTCTAAAAACCATACTCCAAGAATGCCATGACCAAAAAAAAAGAGACCCTAAACAACATATTCCAAGAAATCATAAAAGAGAGCTGCCCAGATCTTTTAGAATTAGAGGGCAAAAAAGAAATAGAAAGAAACTATTTATTATTTTCTAAAAGAAACCCCAAAACAAAAATTCCCTGGGGCATCATAGTCAAAATCCAGAGTTTCCAGGTCAATAAAAAGGCTGCAAGCAGTCAGAAAGTTATCAAGCACTGATGAGTCACAGTCAGGATCACTGATGATTTAGCAGCCAGCACTATAAAGGAACAGAGAGCTTAGAATATTATATACTGGAAGACAAAGGATATAGACTTACAACCAAGGACAGCTTACCCAGAAAAACTGAGTATAATCTCACATAGGGAAAAAATGGATCTTGAGGACTTCCAAGCATTCCTGATTAAGAGATCAGAGCAAGAAAGAAACTTTGAAGCATAAGCACAAGAGTTGAGGGAAACATAAAAAGTTGAAATAAACAACCAATCTTATGAGATTAAATAAGAATGAAATAGTTACATTTTAATATGGGGAGATGATATATGTGTCCTTTCAGAAGCCAGTTATCATCAAGAATCACAGAAGAATTCTAATGAGAGAGAGCCTGGGAGTGGTTTTGGGTTGTGTTTGGATTTACTTCAAAGGATGGAAAGGGAGGAAAAGAGGAATAGGAGGCAGTGGGCAGAGGGTAGAGGAAGACTGGGAAAATTATCTCATATAATTGGAGCTGAGCAAGTAGAAGGCTATACAAACAAGGTGGGAGTAGAGGCTGTGGGTGACACAAACTTCTCTCTCATCAGTACTGGTAAAAAGGAGAGAAGAATACATCTACCCATGCAATTGGGTATAGAAGTACATTTAATTAAAAAGGGAAATAGGAGAAAAAGGAGAGAAGGGAAGGGGGGATAGAGGGAGGTTAGATTAAAAGAGGGATCAGTCCAAAGCAAAATAAATTCTAGGGTGAACAAATATATTTGTAGCAGCTCTTTTGTGTGGTGCCACAGAATTGGAAACTGAGGAGTTGCTCATCAATTGAAGGATGACTAAACAAGGAATAGTATATAATGTAACAAAAGACTATCATGCTGTAACAAATACTGTAAGATATGGTTTCAGAGAAACCTGGGAAGATTTGTATGAATTGATGCAGAGAAAAGTGAGCAGAACTAAGAGATAGATAGAGAGGTGATGGATTCAGGGTACAGACAGAGACTTTTCTTTTCTTTGGACATAGCCAATGCATTAATTTGTTTTTCTTGACTATGTCTGTAATAGGGATTTTGTTTTTCCTTCTTTCTCAATGGGGGAAGGGAGCAGGGAAGAGGTAGTAGGGAGAAAAGTTGGATTTTTGTTTACTTAAATATAATAAATCTGAAAAATTCTTTAAGTACTAAAATTTTATGCTGTTCCCAAAAATAGGCTTCAAAAACAGTATATTCGTGGCTTATATGTAAAACTTACATTTATAGCCTTCCACATTTATTACTTCATTTGATATTCATAATAACCCTGAGGGAAATAATTATATTCATTTAACAGATAAGGAAACTTAGGCGCATCTAAACAGATTTTTTCCTGATTGGTTTTAGTAATTTGAAATTTTAGATAAAGACTAGTTCAGATCATCTTTTTCTTTCCTGAAATTTTCAATAAGTATTGAGCTGTATTCTTCTGCCACTCTCTTTTCCTCTTCTTGATAGAGCCCACCAATAGTATAAACCAGGAAAATATCACCCTTGGAACCAAGTTCTTTTCTAGGAATCACAACACTCAGATGGCTAGGAGGGACTTGAGGCTCCAACCCCTACACTGTCCACAGGTGGGGAAACTAAGGTCAAGAAAGGATACACAATCAAGTCCTCTGCATTCAGGTTTAGTGTCCTTTCCAATACACTACAGAAGGACTATCATGTGGTCTTGGTGTATATGACTTTTATTTTATCCTTGATTGATTTAAAATTTTCTATTGAGAACTTTTGTTTTTATATCACTGTTTCCCAACATACCCTTCCACGCCACCCTTCTCAAAGAGCACTAACTTGTAACAAAGAAGAAAAGAAGGGGGAAAAAATTCAGCACAACTAACCAACATATCAAAAAAAGTCTGGTATCATATGCAGAGTTCCACTCTCATAATTTCTACCTCTATAAAGAAACAGAAGTGGAGCTTTCTTAGATCTCTTCTTTGGGTAATTATAATTTGACACAATTCACTTTGGATTGTTTTGATGTTGTTCTATTTACATAATTATAATGATTATATATGTTGTCTTCCTGGCTCCATTTACTTCTTCTATCATTTCATATATCTTCCCATTTTTCTTGGTATTCCTCATATATATAACTTCTTACAGTGTTGATATCCCATGGCTTTCTTGAACCACAACATTTTTAACCGTTCCTTAATTCAGAAATGTGAACACTGTTTCTAGGTCTTTGCTGCTACAAAAAAAAATGCTACTATAAATATTTTGAGGTCTTCCTTTTTGGCAGTTGACCTCCTTGGGGTATAGGCCTAGCAATGGAAATTCTGTGTCAAAAAGGTATAGATATTTTAGTAAACTTCTTCAAGTAATTATAAATTGTTTTCCATAATGGATGGCTCAATTGCATTCCAGTCTTTTCACAACCTCTCCAACACTGACTATTCTTGTATTTTGTCATCTTTTCCAGTTTTCTGGGTGTGAGGTGAAACTTTGGAGAAGTTCTAATTTGAATTTCTTATTATTAGTGTCAGGGATCATTCCTTCATATGACTTTGTATGGTTTGCAATTCTTCTTTGGAGACCTGTTTGCTGATATCCTTTGACTATTTGTTAGGAAATGCTTGTGTATACACATACAGAAATATTTTTGCATGTATATGTATATATCGTATATATATCCTTTATTTGTTAGGAAATATACATATATATACACACATATCTGTACTTATATATTTTATGTAGAGAGAAATATGTGTGTCTGTCATTGCCTAAATATCTTGAATATCAGACTCTTTTCAGAGATATTTGATACAAAGATTTTTCCCCAGTTGTCCACAACTGCACTAATCTTGTTCATGAAAAACTCTTCAATTTCATGTAATTAAAATTAACTATTTCTTTAATCTTTTGCAATCTCTTCTCTCCTTTGGTTAAGAATTTACTTTCTATCCATAGCCCTCGACCTTTAATAAATAAAAAATACTAATGACAATATAGAGATACCTATTTGCATAGTATTTTTGCCCTTAAATTAGAGAGCCTACAAAGACTAGTCCCTTCACCAATAATCTCTGCTATAAATGGCTTAGGCTTTCTAAATTAAAAAGCAAAAACAAAACTTTAATGTGTTTTATATTTAAACCATCAAGATATGGGCTTCAACCCAAAATGAGATTAGTTCTGCTCCTTAAGTGCCATCTTACATAAGTCATTAAAATATTTATCCATCCAAATTCTATGGTACTAAAGGAGGCACTGGGGTTATCATTGCAGTATTCTCTTTTTGGGCCACCTATCAGAAGATGAATTGATCTTTGGCCATTCTCTGTGGCACGTCAGAAAGAAAGTACCTGGCATTCCTTTAACAATTAAATAAGACAGAACATTATATTAAAAACACATGTATCATCTGCTCTGTGCACAGTAACTAAACCACTCCATGAAAATGTTCTCGTCCTTGCCAAATTCACTGAGCTCAATAAGGTTATTCAATTCTATTCTCCATTTTTTCTCCCACTCCTGAAGAATGTATTCCAGCTGTATTCCATTTTCTGATCCTTTCCTGCTTTGCTTCTCTTTCACACTTTCTCTTTTCCCAGCACCCCCTCTTTTTTATTCTTCGATTTATCAATGAAACAATTCTCAGACAACCCTGCGGAGTTCCTTAGGGCAGGATTATTTTAAGATGAAGTCACAACCAACCTTCCCACTCACCAGGGTTCAGCTTCCTCCATTTATCTGTCTGTCAGCCAATCCAAAAGAGAATCAGTTTCAATTTCCCTTCCCGGCTTTTCCCTCCCAAACCAGAGAGGGCAGAAGAGAGCAAGGGGCACCTGGAAAGGCTTCACTTGTCTCAAATTGTAGATGATGCTAAAAGTCAGAGGTGCCTTCCAATGAGCCTCTGCCTTTATCCAGTCAGCCAGAGTGTGTTCATATGGCTCTCTCAGAGACGGCTTTTCCACAGTCTGCTGAGTTATTCTTTTTACCCAGGTTTTCACTCCAGCCCATTTTTTCACCACTCCAGTCAGGTTTTTCACTGCTTTCAATTGCACAGATTAGAACTTCCAGGAGCTCAGTGATATACCATTCCTTGATGAAGCAAAAATTCATGAACTGTTCATTAGAGGACACTTCTTACTGAGTCATCCCATAGTTTTCAAATAGTTTTAACATAAGACTTAAGAAAACACTTACATGCAAATTAGTTGAGGAATGACAATGCCATTCCTCTTAACATTCTGCATCTCTGAAAACAGTATTTCTTCATGCCTGAATTGTATAAATTTTCAGTAGAAAAGGTTCTTTTTTTCTGTCCTTTTCAGTTGCCAAACTGCACATGGAGGATGCATTACCTTATATCATTTACAAGCCTTTAAAAAAAACCACGTAAAAGTTCATTTTCTGACCCTTATGGCTACCAAACTGCTCATATCTTTTGTAAACACATGGATTTTTAGCAGTTTTTATTAAACAAAAATTATTTTTCAATCTTTTCCAGCTGCCAAACCATTCACCTATGAAAGGAGCATTGCCTTATTCTCTTTCCAAGCTCACTTAAAGTATCCTTTCTGCCCCTTTCAACAAACTATTCACATGTTAAAGATATGATACCTTATATCTAAAGCATCTTTAAACTCCAAACCTTTTCAAAATTTTAAAATTCCAAATTTAATAGCAAAGAAAAATTGCCCTTTGTCCTACATCCCCTGTGTATATGGGAATCTATATGTATTGCTGCTTCAGTACAACTTTCTACTTCAATTTATACCAGAACTAATTGATTTTACACATAAGAATTGATTTCTTAACATAGCAGAAGAGACATTCTTTTAGGTATCACAATGGCAAAGACAAAACAGGGAACAATGATGCCAACTAGTATCATCTTTTTATACTGTTTTCTTTGAGCAATGAAGTTTCAATTGGAAAAAAAAATCTTTCTAAGAGAGCATAATAAACGCTGCCTATACACAAAAAGCTCTGATGTCCAGAAGAAAATAAACTAAACTTAAAAGTGACTGGAGACATTTTAAACATAACTCAATTCCTTCTTCTTTTCTAGTATCAAATGGGTTAACTGGAAATCTTAATCCATTTTCACTCTAATTGTGGAGAGGAGGAAGAAAAAGCATTTTAGTAGCTATATGAAAATTACCAGCCTATAAATGCCTGAGGCAAAAAAGAAAAAAGGTGAATTCTCCTGTGAGTTTGGTCAGTGAAGGAAAAAGATAAAACACATATTGAGCATCACTGCATGTCATTTTTCAATTTGCTTGTGTTAAATAATGATTTCTTAGGCAGTGAGAGAGTCAAGTGAAAGAGAGGGGCTTCTCCCAGGTCTAGTTTAGTATATGTTCATCTTCTGTGCTGTGTGACCCCTGTATGACTATTATTCAGTTAAATCATGAACCACGAGCAATTTGGTATATCATCTCCCCTGTCTTGGGCTACATGTTTGATAAGAACAAATGGAGCTGCCACTGGTATCTTGGGTAAAGTTTTATTTTTCCTTCTACCTGAGCCTTTTATTGTTCAATTTATTTGGGAAAACTTGTTGGCTATGAATTTAAGCAATTCTTGTATAATGAATGTTATATTATTTCTACCATCAAAAATAAGGAATTAGATCTATGGAACCTTGCTTGTTTCACTAGATTTTTAAATTTGTTATAAGTTTTTAAGTAAAGTTGAAATTTTTCAAAGGGAAATGCTTGTTACAAAAGAACTATCTATATAGCCCATTAAAAAATTAATGAAAACTACTTGAGAATTTTGCAGATGTTAAGAATATTGAAAATGCTCTTACAAGTGAGATTTTCTTACTTGTACTTCCTCAAATTCCTTGAACTTTCTTTGTGTTAATGATGTCAGGAAAATGTTTTTGCACTGCAGTAGCTTAAGCATCAATGCACTCATTTGTCAGAAGTTCAATCCTAGTTCAATTACAAATAGATATTATATTTAGAGTATTGTTTATTCATCTGGTTGTCCTTTATATTTATATACATTGTTGTTGTTGCTGAGTCATTTCAGTTGTGTCTGATTCATCATCATCCCATTTGGGGTTTTCTTGGCAAAGGTATTGGAGTGGTTTGTCATTTCCTTCTCCAGCTCATTTTACAGATGAGGAAACTGAGGTAAACAGGGTTAAACGACTTTCACAGGGTCATATAACTAGTAAGTATCTGAGGCTGGATTTGAACTCAGGTCTTCCTGACTACAGGTCCAATATTCTATCCACCGTGTCATCTAGCTGTCATAGATACATTCATATGGATTAA
The DNA here is from genome assembly GCF_011100635.1 of Trichosurus vulpecula. Classification (NCBI taxonomy): domain Eukaryota; kingdom Metazoa; phylum Chordata; class Mammalia; order Diprotodontia; family Phalangeridae; genus Trichosurus; species Trichosurus vulpecula. The sequence continues at coordinate 369,596,183 of NC_050574.1, read as the reverse complement.
CTTACTGGTAAATAATCACTGGCCATATATATACATATATACACACACACACGTGTGTGTATACACACACATATACACACGTATATACATATATACACATACACATATATACATAGATATGTAGTATGTGTGTATACTCACACATATACATCTGTAGAAAGAGATTCATACTCTAGAAGACTAAGCAACACACCACAGACCAAACTTTACTTCTAACCCTTCCTAACTTCAGGAAATCTGCAAAGAGACAAAGAGAGTAAGTGAAGAATTAGCAAATTATCCATTAAATTTCAACACTGCAGATAGCTTAAGAGATAATATAAAAGTTCACAATGGAGCTTATATATAAATATACATTTATAAATATCAAGTCTTTAAGAATAATAATGTCCAATTTCTAAGACTTAGTATGACTTTTTTCTTTTACATTACACATCTAAACATAAGATAGCAACTGAATGTTATGTAATATCTACTCCTCAAAAATGTTTTATCTGTTATATTTCTGTGTTCTAATTGCTCTCTATTTTAAGCACATATCCCTTTTTATCTGGGAAAAAAAGTGAACATTATAGAACTGATGTCTGAAGGAGAAATTTCTTTTGCAGAAGCAGCAGAATTTGTTTCATATGTTAATGGTCAGATTCCATTTGTTCCCATAAAACATTCCTATTTTATAAATTTCACATGTGAAAAAATTAATTATATGAAAAGAGTAGGACCATAGATGCTGAGCTGGAGCTGATAACCTTTCAGGCTATCTAGTCCAACCTTCACAATTTATAGGTGAGGAAACTGAGGCCAGAGGAGGGTAAATGACTTGCCTAAGGTCAAACATGTAATATGTCAGAAGCAGAATTTGAACCCAGCTCCTCTGACTCCAAAGTTAGAGCTCTTATCACTACATTTAGGCTTATTTTTAAACTCATTAGGATGTCTCAACTTTCAAAGGATATTCCCTCATTAGAAACAAGATTTTAAGTTTCCAATAAGTATGTGGCATGTTAACTTTTTTTAACTACTAATTTACAAAAATTCCATTGTTGTCTTAATTTTAATATATTCTACTTATTCTTCTTTTAATATTAAATCTGTTCTACTAACATATTCAATTTAATCTATTCTATTTAATATATTCAAATGTTAACAGCTCTGATGCAAATCCATATATATATATATATATATAATTTAATCAGTTAACATTAACAAATACATGTTTATTACCTCCTAAAACTGCTAAATTTTTTAGTTTAAGCACTCATTCATTGGTTCATGACACAATATAAAAGTTTAATAAGTTTGTGGTGAATAATAATTTCATAAATTCTCAAAAAGGCATCATGATCATTCAAGCTTGTTCACCTTTTTAAAACCAAATTCTATCATTATCTGATTTTAAAGACACCACAATATCTTTTATCTTTTTGGCTGTGTCCATAGAACACAAAGAGAAATGGAGATTTTGGCAATTGGGTAGTTTATTTGGCTTTATAAATGGCCAAATCAGTTAACTGAAGCCCCATTGTGAACTTTCAAAGAATTATCTTATTAAAACTATCTACAGTGATGAAATTTAATGGATACTTTTTAATTCTTCACTTATTCCCTTCATCTCTTCACCGAATCCCTGAAATCAGGAAGGTATAGAAGTAAGGTTTGGTCTGTGTCTAGCTTAGTCTTCTACAGTATGAATGTCTTTCTGCAGATGTGTGTGTGTGTATAAAACATACATGTACATACACACATATATATTAGCCAGTGTATATTTACCAAGAAATGAATCTATATGAATGTAGTAACACTGGCCTCCTTAGTGTTCCATGAACAAGATACTCCATCTCTGATTCCAGGCATTTTCTCTGGTTGTCCCCCACATCTGGAATTTTCTCCCTCTATTCCTGCTGGCTTACAGGGCTTCCTTTAATACCACCTAAAATCCCATTTTCTACAGGAAGGCTTTCCCAGCACACAGGTGTTTGCTTGTTGCTCCTAGATGGCAGAGACTGTCTTCTGCCTCTTTTTGTATTCCTGGTGCTTAGCATAGTGCTTAGAACATAATAGGTGCTTAATAAATGTTTACTGACTGACTGACTTACTGACTTTGAGCTCTTTTGAAGACAGACATTATATACATTTAAATCTATGCTCATAATAGTAATAATAAAAAAATTAAGCTCAAACTAGTATAGACCTATATAGTAAAGTAACATTTTAAAAATTAGTATACATTAGTATATAATTAGTATAAAATAAATATTAGTAAATAGTAAACACCTTTATCTTAAAGGAATCTGACTAAATTCTTATTCTTCATCTGGTGCAAATATATTCTTACCTTATATAAGAATATACACATATATACACATATATATACACATGTATGTCTGTGATGTGTGTGTATGTGTGTAAGCGAAAGCTTATTGACTTGGAGTAGCTGGGTAAATCTATCAAAATTAGTATAATGTGTGAGTCTCAAAATATTAAAGAAATTTATTTCTTGCACTTCTAAGGAAATGTAGAAATTCAAACTGCTCACAAAGCATTGCTAAATATGGTTCTTTGGTGGCTTATTTGAATGAATAGTAAAATCATTACTTATAAAATCATCTGAAGTCTTGAATCATCTTGAAAATGTGTTGATCTCTTAAGTGGCTTAAATTATACCTTTCATTCCCTAGTCCACCTCCAGAGGAATTTAGCAAACCCTTTCTTCATAATAACATTAGCTTTTTTTATAGTGCTTTGTACTTACAGTAAGCAGCCCTCAATTATGCACTAGTGATATGATCCCCATTTTACAGATCAGGAAACTGAGTCTCAAAGAGATTAAATGAACCAAGTCCAAAAGCCAAGTTTCCCCTAATTCCAGGTCCAGAATTCTTTCTGTTATACCACACTTCCATAAGTACTATTTATTAAGGTAAACCTTTAATCCTATCATAGACTGAGTTGTCAAAAATTCCAAATGAATGGAACTTGTGTTATAAGTATCAGGTGCTATAAAAATATAGCCGGATAGAAGATTCATTTCTTCAATGAACAAACTAAGGCTTAGATTTATAGTTTCTAAAGATTATAGATTTAGAGTAAGAACAGACATCTAGTCCAATGCCTTCATTTCAGACAAGTTCATTTCAGGCAAGTTTAATGAATTGTCCAAGGTCACACAGATAAAAACCAGAGTTGACATTTAAACAAAAACATTTTGACTCCAGAGTCAGTGTTATTTCGACTGTGCCATACTCTAGTGATTGAGGGGCCAAGTGAATGGTGTAAGTAATTTTATTACATATCTTGCAGTACCTGATTCGTTGACTTTATGGAAACATAAAGGACCCTACAATTGCAGTCTAGTCAAAGTAGCCCTGGAAGTAGAATCATTGGACAGGGTTTTAAAATTGACTTCAAAATTTACTACCTGCGGACAAATCAATTAACCACTCTGGGCCCCAGTGATGACTTAAAGGAAATAGCCTCTAAGACGTCTTCTAGATCTTAATCCTGTGACCTCAAAGGAATCTCTTTACCCTATGCTTTCATAAGGGTGTGGCCTTTTTAAATTTTGACACTTGAACATTGAGAGGGCAAAAATAAAAAACAAATGGGAGACGTGTATGAAAAATACTGAAAAAGCAACCGCAGAGATAAATCACTTGCCCAGGGCAAAGTGTACTTCAGTGTTCTGTGAAATTGCTTATTTGAATATAACTGGAGAAGTTCAGAGTTCATAACTTGGGAATTATGAAACCTAGAGCTGTTTTGCGATTATTTGACAAATGTTAGATATTATGCTTACACAGCCAATTTTGTAAGGGACTGCAATATTCCACACTTCAGGGAAGAATGTCATAGGGGCTTTTAAGAACTAGCTGGCATCCTGGAATCTGTAGTTCAGAGAAACAAGCTTTCTTTCCCCTTTTAGCCCTGACAACAATTGAAGACTATCGCAATTGTTTTAGCCAGATGACAAAGGGGTAATGTCTGGGAGTTCTTAAAGAGACACACACAACCTTTAAGATGTGTATATTGAGGAAGGAATGGGGACTTAAAGAACTGAAGAGCAGCAGAGAGATAACATCCCCAAAAAAGCCTGATCCAGAAAGAATTGACATTACAAAGGAAACATGAAATTAAAGGGAGAAATGAAAAGGAAAGACTAGAAGCAGAAAGCCAGAGGAAGGCTGAGCTTCTGTAGAACAGAGAGAGATGGAAGTGCATCTTTTGGCATCTAAAGGCATCTCTGAGCAGACTTTCTTTGAGGACTGAGGAAAGTTCCCCGAAAAAGTCTGATCTTTCCCTAACTTTTCCTTCCCATGCCTGTTAAGTAACTGATACTGTAATATCAGTTATCAGATATCTGTAATGCCAGATACTGTAATATCAGATACTGTAATACTCTGCTCACATCTCTTACCTAAATATTTCCTGATTTTTGTCCCAAATATAAAGAGGCCAGAGGGTAACTAGAGATAAAAAATTTGAATTTGGGCAGAAAGCCAAACCGCTTTCAGAATGGGAGAAATTTCCTAATTGGGGGTTGTGAGCTATTGTGATTGTAACAACTTTTGTACTGATATGAAAGAGGAAAAGGACCACATGTACGTGAGAACTTTATATATATATATTACCCTTTGGCTAAAAAGCAACTTGCTGCAGCTGATTAAAATGCCAGAAAGTGGAGTAGGAAGGGAGGGACGCTACTATACGACCAATCACAGTAAAAATACGTTCTTGCTGATATTATAAGAAGAGGAGCAGAAAGGATTGAGTTCCAGATTACCTTTCACAATGATACGCATACCCACCACGTTACAAGTTAGATAAAATGAAGATTTAATGACAAATTTAGGGAGATAAGCACTGTGAATACCAATTTCTGAACCAGGAAGTGTTGGTTAAAGAAAGTACCTCAGAGCTGGTTTAAAAAGAGACCATAGCTCTCTACACTGTCTACAAGAGCTGGTTGGGAAGGGGAAGCCACACCTCTCTTTCTACTGTCACCTCCTACCTAAAAAGTAGAGAGAGTGAAAAGGATATACTTCTCTTCATTGCCACCTGAAGCCTGGGAGGGAGGGTTTCTGCCCTTTCTAAAACAGACTATAACCAGCTGAGCCTGAAGTTGGAAATTCCAAAGACTATATATAGTTGTCATCAAGGAGCAAGTCCAGTTAAATAGAAGAGCTCAGCTTAATAGTAGTAGCAGAGTCTAAGATACTAGAACGTAGCTGCGGAGCAGTCCAACTTAGCAGAAGAGAGATCTATCAAATATGTACACCATACTCATCATTGCATTGATCTTTATAAAAATAGTTCTCAAGTAAAGAAAAAGAATATCATTGATAAATAATTAAGTGGCTGAGCAAAGTCTCAGAAAATTACAAAAAGGCATTTTTATATTAATTCTGAATATAGACCTCTTGACGTGCACTCAGAAATTAACAATTCAATGAGAGGAAAAAAATACATGTTACGCTATGACAACAAAATGAATGGGTTTCCAAATAAGGGGACTCTATAGTCCCCTTAGTACAGGCTTATAGTCCATCCTGCAAGAGTGGAGAGGTCAATTAGGAATATCAAAGAGTACTTTTCCATAACTATTTGATGTCAAGATACTACCCTGTAAGACTTGGAGAAGTGAGGCAGAGGGCAACAGGCATTAAGAGACAGATTGGGACTGCAGAAGAACCCAATGAAGACCATCAAGTATAATCAGAGAATCTGCACTACCTCAGTCTCTTAATGCACGGAATACTTCCTTTAGGATTCCCATGAGTTGAATGGAGTCCAGACAATTTATTCATGTATTAAGGTTTATGTCAACCAAATGAAATATGGTAAATTATTCCTGACTCCAGTCCCACACTGCTAACCACCTTTAAGAAAATAATATTTTCAACTAGGTATGCCATAGGCATCTTAAACTTGACATTTTTTTAAACAGAACTCATTATCTTTTCCTATAAGCCCTCCCTTTCCCCTAACTTTCTTATATCTATTGAGGTCACAACTGTCTTTCCAGTCACCCAGGTTCTCAACATGAATCATCCCTTACTTTTCACTTTCCCTTGCTTTCATAACTAATTGGTTTCCAAGTCCTATCAATTCTACCTCCACAACACTCTCATTTTTTTTTCTTAACTCACATATCTCCAAAGTGCTCCCTACTGAACTTTTCCTGATAATTGGCACTGTCCAAAATTGGAATGGGTGGTAGATCTTTCTTTCTTGAAGGTCTTCCAGTGGAGGTTGAAATTGTATAGATTCTTTGAAGAATTAGCAGAAGCGCTAGAGGGGCCTCGTTCATTTGATGGCTTCATTTGCTAGGTTCTCCCACCCCAACCCCAGGCAATTACTGTATATGTCCTTTATATACTTAAGACTTTCTCTGTTTTCCTGTTGTTTTTCTTCAACAGAATGCAAGCTTCTTGAGAATAGGAACTGTTTCCTTTTGTTGCGTTTGTACCTAAATGTTTTAACTAAATGGAGTTAAATTTGAGGAACCTATCATACCTTTTGCTCTATACCAGGCCTGTACAACATACAGCCAGATAGCCAAAGGATTTCCAGAGGCCAGTGAAAAATGTGTAGTTGTCACTCTCCTGTTTGTCACATGACCTGTGGCAGCCAACCATGTCAGTCTGTCTCTAGTCTAACCTATCTTTGGCCCGAAGAAGTTTAGCCTATCTTAAATTTGGTACCCTCCTACTGCCAAGTTGTGCAGGTCTGTCCTATACCAATTCTGCTCCCCTCCTCCAAAAAAAGAAAACTTTTTGAAGGATTTCATCTTTTACGGTAAACAAATATTTAACAATAATTCTTGTGAAAAAATCTGTGTTTTCAAGGCCTTTTAAAGTATACGTTTTGTTCCCATAGATTGTGAATCTCATTGCACGTCCGTAAGAATCTATCAGAAGAGATTTCATATAAAACAGTTTTGCTAGTGGAGAAAAGAACAGCAAAAGCTATTGAAATGATGTATCAGAATCCCAAGAATCAAAGGACAGACTAAGCAATCAGTGGCTGGTGAAATGTTAAGTGGACAAGAAACAATTTATGAGATTAACTTGTGGCTTCAGGTGTGGCTATGAAAATGCATTAGCGGTGTTGATCCTGGTTAATAGGGCTGTGCAATTCAATTGTTGTTGATTGTTGTTTCGCTTCCATTTCTGATTCAATCAAGAGATGCTTTGGTGAAATTCTGAGTCCTGTCTGCACGCGACTAAAAGGCCACATATACCATTCTGTGAAGCTGCATTGCTTAATGGGCACTGCTCAATTAATTAATCACTGTCATGATATTACAGAGTACAATCAATCACTAAAAGACAAGTATCAAATTTACCATTCAGAATGAATTTTATTCTAAGTGTGTTATTTTATATTCACAGTAATTTGAAATATCCCTGTCATCCCTCTCATGAAGCTGTTGCATTTTAGAATCAGAAGATTCCAAAGAATCCAAAATTCATCTAGTCCATCCTTTTACTTTCAGGAAGGGCTGCACATAAGCCATCTTAGACTGATTTCATCTACTTATGCAATCCATTTGCGGAAGTGTTGAGGGTTCAGTCAAGCAACAAGTTTTCTGGGCACTTATGTTATTTTTACTTACGTGTGTGTGCATGTTGCTGTTTTCAGGCTCCCATAAACAAAGCTTAGATTGACCTTTGCCTCCTCAGTCCTTAGTACAGTCATAATCTTTACAATTGTTTGTTGAATTGTTTGTCTCTAACACCTAGAATGCACTATCTTCTCAGGTAAGCCTCTTGACATCCCTAACTTCTTTCAGAGATCAGCTACCTGTGGGTTTTCCTAGTCCCCTTAGCTGCTAGCATGACATCACCACCACCACAAATTACCATGTGTTTACTCTGAGTAGGTGTAGTTAGGTATCTCAACGCATAGAGGACTGGGCCTGGAGACAGAAAGACCTGAGTTCAAATCTGATCTCAAATACTCACTAGCTATATGACCCTATTTAACCTCTATTTGCCTTAATCTACTAGAGAAGGAAATGGCAGACCACTCCAGTGCCTTTGCCAAGGAAACCCCATGCAGAGTCACAAAGAGTCAGACACAACTGAACAACAACAACAGATTGTAAGTGGCATATACTTACATGTGTTCATGGTGTCTCCCCTAAAAAAATGGGAACTCCTTAGGGATCTTTTTGTATTTGTCTTTTTATCCAATGCTTGTTACTGTTAGACTACATTCAAACCATTTCTTACCCTCCTACTCAACTAGCCAAAATGCCAGTTATGTACATGGCTGTCATGTCTTTTCAGAAAGACCTGAGTACAAACCCCATCTCAGATACTCACTACCTGTGTGACCCTGGGCAAATCATACGTATTCATGTTTCTTAAGTATCTCCAATAAATTAACTATATATTAAGCACTTTCTATGTGCCAGATACTGTGCTAGTTACTGGGAATACATATTAAATGTGAAACAATCCATACAAGGAGCTCACATTCTAAACTGTGGAGATTACAAGTACATATAGAAATATATACAGTTTAAAGAGAATAAATAGAAATATTTGTAGAGTAGTTAAATGCAAGGTAATCTGGAAGAGAGAATATTAGCACTTGGGGGCGATCAGGTAAGTCTATAGGTAGAAAATGGTGCTTGAATTATATCTTAAAGAAAGAGGCCCCCTATTAGGGAGAAGAAAGGAGGGAACACATCCCAGGTATAGGGGATGGAAAGCGCAGTGCTGCATACTGGAGATGGAGTACCATATGTGAGGAACAGAGGGAAAGGTAGTTTGGATTGAAGCATGCAAGAAGGAGAGAAACCATGATTCAATCTGAGTTGGGTTGGGGCCAGGTTAAATAGAGCTTTAAAAGCTTAATAGAAAAATTTATATTTTATCCTAGAAGTGATAGGGATGCACCGGAGTTTACTGAGTAAGAGGGTGACATGGTCAGTTCTTAAGTAGCTTAAGGAAATCACTTTGGCATCTATGTGGAGGATTGATTAGAGTGGAGAGGGATTTGAATTGGAGAGGCCAATTGTTGAAATAATTTAGGTGAGAGGCGATAAGGGCCTGAATTAAAGCACTGGCTCTGTGAGCAGAAAGAAGCTGTCAGTTGATCAAGAGGTTATGAAGGTAGAAAGAAAAAGATCTGGCAACTAATTGGATATGTGGGGTGAAGGAGAGTGAACAGTAGTACTGAGGCTGCAAACTTGGAAAGACCAGAAGGATGGTGGTGCATTTGACAGAAATAGCGAAGTATGGAAGGCAGATGGTTTAGGGTAGGTACATGTGTTATATTTATGTAGATTTTTTTGAATGCTGTATATCTCCATCCCAAATCTTCATATGGACTATTTGTGCCCAAACTGTGGGCCTTCTGAGTTCATTGGTCCAATCAGCCACAGTTGGACACAATCTCAAATCTATCCTGATGTCATTTTGGTCCTATTCAATTAAGAAGGACAACAATGAACAAATGAATGTTATTTTCCAAGTAGAATGCAAACTCCTGTGGACAGAGAAAGTTTAGATTGATCTTTGCCTACTTAGTGCCTAGCACAGTGTCTCTACATGTATCTGTCAAATTTTATGTCTTCTCTGCTTGAAATCCACTACTTTCTCAGCAAAGCCTCCCAAAATCCTTAACTTCTTTCAAAGCTCAGCTACTTGTGGCCTTTCCTGGTCCCTTCAGCTGCTAGTTCCACCACACACACACACACACACACACACACACATACACACACCACCACCACCATGAATTACCATGTATTTACCTTGAACATATCTATTACATACTTATATGTGTATACCTTGCATACAAGAAACAATAAGAAATGCTATTTCTATTGGATATTATCCAAAAATTAAGATACCAGAGTCAATATTTATAATATTCTATATACCAAAATGGCCATATTGGCCTTAACCAGCTTTCATCTACCAAACTCTTTGAGGGCCCAGTTTTTGAAAGTCTTCTCCAGGGCTTCAGAGTCTGACCTAGCTGATTTTCCAAGTATAACATTCATACTAAAAAATAGTGAGTAAATGTTTTACTTTAAAATGGTTATAAAGAGGCTATTGTGGTAAAAGAAAAAAAACTTGATGGTTATTACCTGATTCATATCATAAGGTGAAGTAGGGGGAAGATGAGAAATCTAAGACATGACACTTACTTTAGAAAGTTTGAAATGAGGTGAATGAAAGGACACAGTATTGTAGGCATTTCCCCCTCTAATAGAAATATGTTCCCGAAGAGTGTGTACTATAAACATCCAAGGTAACTGGCTTCTTTGATGGCAAAGTAAAGAAGAGCTTGATTCTTAGACTGCCTTTTCTTTGTGTAAGTCACTTAGAATCTCCAAGGCTGTTATTTATCCTCCTGATTAAGAGTAGCCTTTCAATCTCTAACTTTTTTCTATATTATCACAAAATTATCTATACAGGGACAATGTATCATAGATTTTACTTACCACATTCACCCTGTCAAGATAAAAACAAAGAAACAAGCTATCACATTTGACATATTTCTTTCCGTGTTGTGCTTGAAAAAAAAGCCATGAAAATTTGGGATTTGTGTGTGCTTTTGTAAAGTAGCTTAGAATCACAGCACTATTAGCTCTGCTCAATTAAGTCCTTGCTTTTCAACAATGGTCCCATTATTTTTTAAACTATTGTACATCCCTGCATTTCTCATGTTGTCACTTGGTGGTGATGGAAGGAGTGGGGGCGGGGGACTTTCCAGAGCTGATCCTTCCAGGGTCAGTACTTCTTAATTACATTTCAGTTGTCTAGTCAGTCCTAATGTTTCAGACTTTCTTTCTGAATTGAACTTATTATCTGAATTCAGTATCCATCTGTTATTTCTTATTTTATTATTCTTAATGAGTAAGAACAATTATTTACCTCCACCTCGCTCCCTTTTATTTCTTTATAACTTCCTTTTATGTGCTTATTAACCACAATTTTGCCCCTTTTAGCATGCTTTTATCTATCCATATTTAATTCCTTCTATCTTTCATTATAAGTCACTCCTTCATTTGAGTTGTTTACTCTTTCTAATCACAAAGAAATGACTCCCATTCCATTCCCTATCTAAATCAATCTATGGAAAACTGAAATAATTCCCTCTTAGCAGTAATATCTTAGTAGTAAATAGTCATGATAGCCATATTTCTACTTATTCATCCAGTGTGTGCCTCATTTAAAAATGTGATTGATTTTGATGTAAATTTTTGGTGGCATTGAAAAGCTTTAAAAGTACAACTGTATCACTTTTTTGCATCAAATTTTAAGGCAAAAATACTTGAGGTGCTCATTTTTGCCACCTCCGAGAGGTGGAATTTTCAACATAAACTTTTCTGTGTTACATTACAGTATATAACCTGAAAAGTAACTGAAAATTCATAACATTGCATACATAACAAATGAAAGAAAATGAATTTTTTTAAAAACTCTGCTTATTTGCCTAAAATTGTCAACCTAGTGCCTTGTTTTTAACTCTTCCCCCAATGTAATTTGAAATTTCTGTTTCAAAAATAGTAGCTACACAGAAAAGTCACTTGCAAATGGAATGTTTCAATAACATCATTTATATCAGAGAAAGACAATCTTCAAATAGTCTAAAAGAAAGTGGTACTAGTCCAATAATTTTTCCCTCTACCAAAGGAGAGGAAGAAAAAGAAAGCAAAGAGAAGCAATATTTCTAAACAGTCACTATCATTTGTGAACAAGGAAAATGACCTTAAGATCTATGAATGTTTCTCTTTGAAGATTTATTTACAAGGTCTGATGTGTTGTTTTATTTTAAAGGACACTAACATTTTTATTACATCCATCTAATGATGACTATCTTCCAGGTTTTACTAAGCTGCTTGTACGATGTTGATATTTAATTTTAAATTTAACTATAAACTCACTGATTCCTAGGGTTCTAAAGGCTTTATCATGTTGTGTGAACTTAAAATACAAATAATTTTCATTGTATTAGATAAAGATTACTGGGCAAATCATTCCAGAAAAAGATAAAAATTCACCAGTGGCATATAATGGAAAGCACTATCTTACAGCACACATGATCTTGTGCATATGTGCATGCCCATTTTTATTCGGTGTGTTATTAATGTTTTGAAGAGACTCCATTGCCAAAAACCACACACTATGTGGTGTGCAAAATCAGCATGTATTAAAAATTCTAAGAAGCTTGACACTGGGTTAAAAAGAAAAAAGCCTATCTTTAAAATAAACCAATATCCATTTAGTAGAAAATCTACCAAATATCAGCAATTCAGTAGCAGTTTTCACTTTATTCATATAATTTACTTATTTCACTAATTTCTTTTCTTTCAGAGTGTGTGCATGGAATGAATCCTCCTAGAGACTTTCACGGTATGAAAGACTGCAATTATTTATATTTCGGATCCATTTGAGCATTCATGTGTACATGAATGCATCATATAGACACATGTGTAATATGTTTAGATATAAAAAAGCAAGTCAATTAATTAAACAATTAAAGCAAGTTTTTGCTGATTCAAATATTTTTAAACAGCTCTCCACATAAGTGGCATGCCATATAAAACACTCAAATGAAACCTTAAATAATACCTTTATTTTTGTAGCATTTACAACATCTGCATTCTACTATTATTAAGTGACTCTTTGTAGGAATGCTGTCTAATGTAAAGCTTGGCTTCTGTCAGAACACATTTTATTACCTATTTTAACAATGGTTTTTAAAAATATACTTATTGCAAGCTAAGCAATACAAAATTTTAATGAGGATAGAATGTTTACTCAGCCTTCTTAAATTAAAAGGATTCATTTTTTAATTTCAAAATTTGCTACTTATTATGTTCACAATTGACTTAATGAGGGATACTCTTAATAAAATTAATACATACTGACCACAATATACCTGAATACTTGAATTAAGAAAGGAGACATTGGGGTAAGGTGAGAAACTCCATAATGATATGATTTTTTTTAAAGTTAATTATCTTTGAAACACTCCAGAAAGAAGCATATATTTTAATATTCAAAACCAAACCAATTTATATATTTAGGTATATATCTATAGACTTTGTGTTGTCATACCTTTCTATTATTACACTCAAATTTTCTTGCTTGTGCACTGACTATCCACCACTGTAGTATGTTTCAACTAAGCTATGATAAAATGCATTTAATTAATCCTGGGGCTGGAATTAAATATTTTGAAGCAATTTATACTTAATTGACAGAAACATAGAAAGGTAAAAAAATAAAATCTAGTAATTTTAAACTGAGGTTAATAGAGAAATTTTATTTCACCTACATGCATGATTTCTTCTTGGAAAATTTTCTAAAAAGCAGAATTAAAATATCTTAGACATATCCTTCCCAATCTTAGTTGGATGCTTACCCTAAATTATAGAAGACATTAATAAACTTTTATAGCTTTCAATGGAAATTATTGTTCCTCCCATCTAGACACATACTACTTATTACAGAGTAGGGCAATATTCATTTTTAGCATATTACAAGCATTTTTAAATTTTTTTCTTCCTATAGCACACTTGAAAAAACTTGTGATATAAAATAAGTTTACAGGGTTATCTTTTATTCTTGATTTTTAAGGCATTTGAGGTAAATTGAAGATCCATGGGGTCTTTTCAGTTTGATTTTTTGTGGGAGGTTTTTTTTGAAGGGAGGAAGATAATCCTTTTTCTTTCTTAAAGAGAGAAGTGAAAGAATTACATGCTGCTGAGGTGGTCTCCCCACACCCTTAACCCAAATGGAAAGGATATCATTGTCCGGGATATTGCATTACTGAAATTTGTTCGTAGTATAGTAAACCTAGCAACCCTTAGGTTTCCAGTAACTTCTAAATCAATCCATGATAACTTGCTTTCCATTCACTTTCAGCTCCCACAAAAGAAGAGAAATTATTAGCAGTTTTCCAGATTTTCTCACTACATTATATAAAAGGAGCAGGTCCTGGAAAACAGAAATACAAAACTGTCCGACAGAGAACAAATGAGAAAAACTTTCATTGTTATTATTTGTTATTCTATTTGTCCTGTCTTTAAAAAAAAAAAACTTCCAAGGTCACTTCGCTATTACCAGTTGAAACTCATAAACCCAATCACTAAAACACACGTGCAGTATGTGCAGTCATGTAATTATCAAACTTTCCTTTAAAAGTGATAAGAGTATGACTTCTGTAGTCTGGCGAACAAACTATTGTTTCAAGAGTACCTTCCTTTTGATTACATCTTTTTTAGCACACCATCATATGGCTCCAAAGATCCGTTAGCACACGTTTCCCCTGACAAAGTATGTACAGTTGTGCATTTAAAAACATTCGAACATCCAGGAGTCAGAGTTCATGTCTACCACTCCAAGACGAATAACTTTTATTTCTAAACAATTTTTGGATTTATTTATATCTTCAAAGGTAAATTTGCACAACAGTCTAGCATAGTTGAATGCTGGACTGCACTTAAAATAGCGGCGATACACATTTTACCTGTCTGAGAACAAATCCCCTAAAGGGGTTTTGGTGTATTGTGAGGGGTGCCGTGGGATTGCACATAGATATCAGTGTGATCGGCTTTCGCAGAACCGAGACCTGAGAGAATATTTAGTACTTCTGAAGGAGTAGAAAAAAGGAGTTTTTGGTCTGTGTGTGCGTGTGTGTTTAACTCATTGTCCCTGGAAGCAAGAAAGGAATCTCTTGTGGGTGAAAGGCTGCACTTGATTTCTTTAAGGTTAGCCAGAAATTGATCTTTCTCAAAAAAAACCACTATTAGAAACACAAGTGTTGACCTTTCCTTCCGGTTCAATTTATTTTATAAAGCGTATCAGTACCAAGGAGTTCTCCAAGATTATTCCTATGTCAGTAATTAAGAAGTTTCTCGACTTATAGAGAAATGGGGAAGGGTTAAAGTACAAGAAGAGGAGGAAGAAAGGACTCAGCCCAACTTGGGGATGGAGCTATCAGAACTAGTAGCAGTGGCTCTCCCTACACCCCCACCCCCTCCTACCAAGACATTTCGAAAGATGGTTTGAGCTGAAGCTACTGTGCTGGAAGCAATGGCACAATCCGAGAGAGAAGGAATACAAGGACAAGAACCTTCACCAACAGATACCAATGAACATCCCTAATTTAACTTCGAAACATCTAGTGTGCTGGTCGGCTCGAACTCAGTTCCTACCAAGCCATATTTCCAACCAGGTTGGGAGCGAAGGAAGGGAAACGAAGTATGATACACATAGGTATCTGCTCTAAAATGTTGTTAATGGTCCTCGGTTAAGCTGTACGTATTTATTCCCCCTATGCTTGCTACCGCGCGTTGGCTTGGAGGGAGTGGGGAAACCGGGAACAATCTGGGGCAGTTGGTGCACAGAAAGTTTTCCCCGTTAAGAATTGGGGTGCGGAGAGGATGTGTAGTTGAAGTGGATGGCTTGGACCGGCAAACGTGCCGTAACTACAATACTTAACGCTTCGCAGTCCAGAGTCTCTGAAGCTTCGAAGGTTCCACATGTGCAGGGCTAGCGGTGCCCTCTAGTGTCCATGCTTCGTTACGCCGGTGGTGGTTGTCTGCTGAAGCTGGGAGGGGACACTCCCAGGCGGGATCCTGTACCCACCCCCACTCCCACCCTCGTGGTAGCCCTGGGTTTTGCTGCACCTCTCCCGGGACTTGTATTCTGGCTACGCTAGCCTGCGGTCAATAACTTGGGGGTAGGAGAAGAAAAGATATAATCACTCAAGAAACCAAGGAGAAAACGCTTTCTCTAACCCACCCCACCCCCTGTCCCATCTGCACCTAACCCCAGTTCTCCCTCTCTTTATCTGACATATTTCTCCGCCACATTAAATGCAGCCGCGAGGGAGAAAGAAAGACTTCGAGTGCCAGGCGGAGCCTCTGGCCGAAAAGTCCTCTCCTTCCCCCGCCCCCACCCGCCTCGGTTCCTCAGGCTCCAGCTTCCCAGCTAGGGGTTTCTCGGTCCCCCTACCCCGGGCTACGCAGAAGGGGAGGTGCGAGTAGGGTGCCAGACGGGTGGAGGAGGAGATGAGTGATGATTCTGCCCGGAAGTTCCCAGGAGGGAAATCGACCAGGGGCTTGGAGAGAGCTTGGGGCGGTTGGGGATTTGAACGAGGGAAGTTCCTAGATCGAGTTCGTAGAGTTGATTTTTGTTAGGTGGTCAACTAGAGAAAGAAGCGGCAAGGAAAGGAGGAGAGGAGAATCTGAGGCTTAAGCTAGAGAGAGTGGAGCTGAGATGGCTGTGGCCAGGGGCAGGGCAGTAGAGGTTCCACTGCTAGAGACTGCTTCCTTCGGGGCACCATTCCTGTTGAATACTGGAGAGGAAATAGAAAAGGGATTTTTTTATGGGGGTGGGAATTACCTCTCATTAGTCTCTCCCGCCACACCAGCAAACATTTTTTTTTTTCCCTAAAGCTTAGAATAGGTCGGGACAAGTTATTACTGACTCTGACACAATTTGAAAGGGGGTGGGGGTACATTCAACCGCAGTGAAAAGAAAACAACAAAGATGCCAGGTTGTAGTTTATCTGGATCCCTTAAATGAATCAGCACCAATTTTCTGAAGCCTCAAAACAAGACATATAGGCATGCACAGCTCCCGCTAACCTCCACCCTGCCCTTGTCCTGAATCATTCTCTCCCACCGCCAGGACTGGGGAGGTCGGTGAGCCCGAGGAGTAGGTTTGCGGCTTCGTGTGTACTCTGAGGGAAAACTGGTGACCTCGCTGAGATTTCCAGACAATTATCCCAAGACACTCAGGCTCCATCTGCACAGAGCTCCAATCCCTGCTTGCAACCCTTCCTTTGCAAATTGTATAACAGACTCGAAGGCTTGCATAAGTCCTCCCTAGACCAGCAACCCCTTTCTCTTCCTCCACAGGCTGGCAGCTGTATACACTACAGCTACTCCCGCGTAGCCCCCTTTACACGACTGAAAGGAAATGGGGGTATTTGCAAAGCAAGAGCATCAGGGCCGGGCCTCAGGAAATGTGGTCGGTGGGTGGTAAAGTTCCAATCCCAGCTATAACAAGTGGGTGACTGTGTCTATGTGTTGTGGTGGCCTTGGCATCCCATTGACACACAGGCTCCTCGCTCAGTACAGTAGCGGCAGAGGCTGAATCAACTGGCCAATTCCAGGAGCCAGTGGACTTGAGCCGCGCCCTGGCTTGAACCGGAAAGATTGCTGATTGGCCAGAGTCCTCCCCCTATGCAAATGAGCTGAGGGAATGGCATTCCTCCGAACTCTCTTACAGTAAAAGCACATTCATTTCCAGTCAATCTCATTCATAGAGCCAGAAGGCGCAGGCTGGACCGGGCTTTTCTCAAGACGCAATCTGAGCAAACAAACATCTCACAGAAGGTCATAACGCTGCACTCTCAGTGAGCTTGTAGACAGCTCTATCCAGCTGACTCCCGTGAACCCGTGAAGAATTTCAAGATTTATTTTTCCTTGCCCTGCATTGGTGTTTTTGCTTTTATTTTTTTTCCACTTTTTAATGAGCTGTATTCTTGGCTGGATGCTTTAACGTCTATCCTGGCTACGAACTTTTTTTGTTTCTGTTTCCTTTGACAACTGCTTTCTCTCTCTCTGTCTCTGCGGAAGCAAGTGTGCTGCACTTCAAATAGAAACGTTAGTGTGTGTGTGTTTTAAACCAGAACTGCAGCATCTGCATTGATCTGTTGTTTGAGTCTGATTCAGAAAGGAGTTACACCTGCTGGGTTATACATAATATATGCATATATATTATGTATATAGATATGTATATATATACATATGTGTATGTAGACGTATACATATTTCTATGTAGTTAAACAGTCCTGCTGTGGCTGAATTGAGGAAGATTTGTTTAAGTATTGCAAAAGTTGGCTGATGCAGAATATCAGTTGGCTTCTGAAGAGGGAGAGTGCATGTGTTTGAGTGCTCTTTCGTACACTATAAAACCACAGAGGAACCCACAAGTTTAACCAACACCCCCAAACCCAAGCTCTCAGATGTGGAGTTTTGTTTTGTTTTGTTTTAGCCTGAGAGTTCATCATCTACTGGAACTTTTCTAAAACTTAAGAGAGCAAGGAAAAAAATAATGTTTTAAAAGCTGAATTTTCTACAATGAGCGTTTTGCAAGATTGTATCAAGAGATCATGACAAATACTCCTAGACCAACACAGATGCAACTACTGAAGCTGATTTTCAAGGCTACTTAAAAAAAAAACCTGCATAGAACATTAATGGATTTCTGTTGTGTTTAAATTCTCTAAAGATTATATTGTAAATATTTGATGAAGTACAGTATATGTGTGTGTGTGTATATATAGTGCACATACATTGTTAGCTTGACCTTTGGAAATTACAACTCTTGTCTTTGTGGACTGAAGACAATTTTATATTTTAAAACTGGCTGTACATGAAAGGCACTGAGGTATTTTGTGTTCGATTGGGACTTTAGAAAAATCACCTGGAAAAACCTCAGGCAGTTAACTATCGGAGATTCCAGATTGTATGTGTGGTGGTCGTATTTCTCTCTGCATAAATATTTTAGGAAGTGTATGGGAACTTGGCCTATGGTGATTTTTATAACCAAAGACTGGATTTGAAAACTTAAGAGAAAAAAGTATAAGAAGATTATTTTCGCTACATTTTAACCCACTAAAAAGTCAAGAGCTAAAAGGCGTGTGTGTACATCCTGAAGCCCTGCAACAACGTTAAAACTTTTTTTTTTTTAACTTGGACTGGCTTAGCAACTTACTTCCTCTCTCTGCCCCAATACTGAAAAAATAAAGTTTCACATACTTTTATGTTGGTTTCCAGAGAGCTAATTGCTGAAGATTTGCAGTTATTTCTCTGTTTTATAAGAACTGTTGGGAGACTTAATTCAAAACGTTTGTTGTGATGCGTATCCCCGTAGATACAAGCACCAGCCGCCGCTTCACGCCACCCTCCACCACGCTGAGTCCGGGGAAGATGAGTGAAACGTTGCCGCTGGCTGTCCAGGAGAACAGCGCCTCCCTGGTGGGAAAACTCAGAAGTACAGACCGCAGCATGGTGGAGGTTTTAGCGGATCACGCGGGAGAGTTGGTCCGTACAGACAGCCCTAACTTCCTCTGCTCCGTGTTACCCACGCACTGGAGATGCAACAAAACGTTGCCGATTGCTTTCAAGGTATTTTGCTCTTTTAAACTTTGACCCAGGTGATAAGAAAGAAAGGTGGGAGAGAGGGAGGAAGGGAAGGGGGAGGGGGAAAGGACAATGGGGTACATGGTCATAGGAAGAAGAGGTGAAGGAGAGCCAGGCCCGAGTGAAACTGTAAGGGAAGAGGTTTGTTTTTTTTTTCAGTTCTTGTAACTATTCCCACATCTTGAGGAAACATAACTATTTTTCTAATCTGCCTATCCAGCTCTGCTGTGCCATACCAGACTGGGGATGGGCCTCTTTTTAGCTGAAGCTGTCCGTATTGTGTGGGATTAAAGAGGATGCTGCATTGGTGTAGTGACTTTCAAAGAATATATTAGTTATTTCGGGGCTCCGGCTGTCCAGTAGCTAAGAGGGAAGGGAGGTTGGGGGTAAAGAGGGCGGAGCTACCATTTAGGAAAAGTGGTTAAAATGTACATAGGCACTATAAAAACACCTTAAAAGGCATCGGGTGTGACAGTGCACCTTTTAAAAGTGCCCATACAACTCACAAGGCTATTCTTTTTCTGTCTCTTTCATGGTGAGATGATAGAGTTATGCTTTCCACTCACTTTCTCTTAAAAGGACCACAGGTTAGGAACAAAATTGTCTACACCCAGCATCCAAATGCTACCTCTCTCGTTTCTCTTCTCAGAGTGTTTTTCGGATTTGCCAGTGAGAAGAAACAAACTTATCTTGTAGATTTAATTTATTGGCGAAGTGGAAAATGTCTATGCTAACTTTGGGTAGTGTATTTTTTTTAGTCACTTGGGTGTCGTCTCAGCCAAACAACAGAGCATAAATGATTACACTGAATTTTGAAAAAAAAGTTTTCTGAGTAATTATGTTAAGCGCTAGCCCCATCCCTACTAGATGCCAGGAGTAGCAAATCTTGTTTCTTTTCCTGGAACTATCCTAAATGTTATCACCCGATTCACCTAGATTAAAAGCCTGGAGGCAGTGAAAGGTAACAGAGGGTGTACTTCTAAAGGAAAATGCCTTGAACCAATGCCTAGTTTAGCAGCAATGTCTATTTTGGGTGAAAGTGGGGGAATGGAGCAGGGAATGGGAGTGTGGATGAGGAATTTTTCTCTCACTTTTGATCTAGGAGGCTGCCCTCTTCAGCTTTGGGCTCCTTTAAGCAAGGGCCTTTATCTAGAGAGTAAATAAACAGTCCTAAACATTAAAAACATATTTGCAGCAAAATCAAAACATTTCTTCCTGGGTTTCTGTCCCTTCTTCCTTGATTTTGAACCATCAAGTGCAGTGCTGATTTAAAGGGTTTTGAACAATTTAAGGAGATTTTTAAGGAAGGTGATTCAAGTTACAGAAATGCACGACATTTTTTTCTTTCTCATTTGTGTGATCATACCTTCAGTTCCCTTTTAAATAGCCTTTTGTTTCTGTACAATGTGCATTTATTGACTTAATATTATTTTAGATAATTATGCATTTGACACTGTGGCATAGGGAATGCACAATTATTAACAGAAGTCCCCCCCCCCCCTTGTTCTTAAATTTAGGGCAAATTCTGTATCTGTTGTCCTATAACATTTTTTAAAATAGCTCTCTCTATGAAAAAAAACCCATTCTTTGCCCTGAACAGTTTCATTTTAATTTTTGCTGGGGTGAGAGGTATGGAGTTACCTTATAACTTTAACCCTTCTCCATTTATTTACGCTTAGGGTCAGGAAAACATTTTGAAGTTTAGCTCAGCCTAATCCCTTTGCAAAAACAGTCTCTCTACCTAACCCTCTTCTGCCCACTCTTAGACCTATAGCAAAGCATAAGAGCATTTTCCAAAGTCCCGAAGACCATGCAGAGATGTCCAAGCAAAAGGAAGACTTTTACAATGCTACTATTTAAAGGAATAGCAGGGTAGGATGAGAGAGCCCAGTATCAATCGTATCGGTATGGGTAATCAGGTGCCTTGGTTTAACACTTGTCGCCCAATGACATTTCACATCATTCATACTCACATTTACTTTGAGTTAAAAATTATATAATTAAAGATACCGATTCCCTTGCCCCAACACATAAAACTGCACATCTTTGAAAGTTACTTTAAGAGAAAAAGTTATTCCTTCAAAAATACTTAAAGAAAAAAAAGGCGTAAGTCATTAGTGAATTCCTCTGCTTAAAAAAAAAAAAGGCTTATTTGCCTGAGTGATGTTTCTTTTTAGAGATGTCTCCTTCTTTCTTTATTTCTTATTTCTCAAATTAATTAAGATTCTTGAATTCTCTGAGTTTAGTAACTTGTATACTGTAGCATGTAGGGCAGGGGGACTCCCCTTAAAATTTAAGTGCACATTGGGGAAAGAAATTATCAGAGTAATCAGATTAATTACAATTCCTCATCCTGTTCAAATACAGGTCTGCTTCTGAGTAACTTAGTTTTTCCCCAATGAAAATTGTACTGAAATTTACCTCCTCCATCTGTTTTCCTTAATGCACAATGAATGCAGAGGTTTGGTATTGTAAAGGAGAGTGGAAGGGAAAAGCCTTCAAGGAATGACTAGGCCAAAGCTGAAATACCTCTTTACCCATGCTACCTACTCCATTTAGTGATTGCAGAACTTTTCAAAATTTACATTTTAAGAAATTTCAGTTAACTATGTAAAACATCCCGCAGCAAAGCAGCAAAAAAAAAAAGTACAAAACAAACCAAAGACCTTGAATAAAAAACATTCCAGATTCCCTCTAAGGGACAAACTACATCTGGTGGTAATAGTAACATTGAAAGATTTTAAGGCTTCCTTTAGCCATCTCCTGACATGCTATGTCTGCGATCTAAAGGGTCATGAATTACTATAAAATAATTCTGAAGTTGTTGTGCCATAGTTGCTTGTCTTAGATAATGAGATGCATTTATTTTTTAAGTAGTAAGAATGTCTATTTTGATAAATTTTAGGAAGCCTTACATCTGCTGCCCATAATAAGTTTTTTGCAAAAGGTCCTTATCAAACATATCTGAGTGATTTAAAATATCATTTAGAAGGCATTAAATAAACTTGAGAAATGAGATGATATTAGGAAGTTTGGTTAATGCTATTAGTACACTAAAAAAATACCAAAGCTTTGGGACCTTGAATGGCCTAGTAGATAACATTCTTTATAGAGCAAGAAAAAGCTAAGGGTTCTTTCTGTCAGCAAGACCACTATTCCTAGTCGTAAATGAAATATAATCTCTACTGGATTCGAAGTTCTAGTGCACAGCTTTCCTTTGGATACCAGAAAATTAAGGGATTTTAAATTAAATCATTTGTAACTGTGACTTAAACTTAATAATGTTGGGTTTAAAATACCAATGATGTTGTGAAAGGAGTAACCAAGAGCTGTATCAGGACATCCATAAAGCATCCATGTACTCCTGAGTATGACAGTATTGTCATCCTTCTCAGTTTCCTGACGATATTTTAAAAACAGAAAAGTAAGTCATAATATGAGAGCTTCATCCAACAGGCCCCTTCTTGTCTGTTTAGTCTGTGTCATAATGTAAATGTTTGTATTTTCCTACCTATTGTTTATGATCTTTAATTCCACATACTCCTCCTCCCCCCATCTCCAAAGGCTTAAAGAAATTATTTTTGATTTCTTTTCTATTATCTATAGGTGATAGTTTGTGATATTAACAGAAACCTTAGTTTAAAAATCAGCTTTAAAATAATTAAACCCAATCCTGGAGCTTTAATTATATAGTAATAGTCATGGTAGTAGTCATTTTGTGGCACAAAATAGAGAAGATAGTGATAGCTCTGTATATTTGTTATTCAACTCCTCCCTTTAGCTCCCACTAGAGAAACAACAAAAAAAAATCATATAAAGCATCAAACTCAAATCAGCACACTGAAGGACTGAGGGCATGCTAAGATGATAACTTTCAAAATTAAATATATATCTATATCTATATATATATATATATATATATAATCCTAATTTTCTTACCTTTAAAGTTTTATACCAGCAGACTTTTACAATTTAACAAACATAATACTTATCATATTTTCAAAGATTTGTTGAGAAATCCAAAGCGGGTTGCTCATTTCAACAGCCAAATTAATAATTTGTACAGCATTAGCAAAATGGAACAAAATAATCACAGAGCTGTGATGATTTAAATGGAACTTTGCTGAGACAGAGGTGATTTAAAATATATATTCGTAAAGCAGATTTATTTATTTTGACCTTTTTACAAATTCGGCCTCAACAATGAGTTATTCACTTTGCAAAACAAATATTTTAACCCTATCCCTGTGTACTTAGTGAATGTTGAATTAAATAAGGAAGCCTGAGCCACCATGGGGAGAAAGAAAGGAGGAAGTAGAAATATGTACTTAAGGAGGGCATTTCAACACTGTGTGAGACTAATTATATTTAGGGAAGTGAGAAAAAAAAATCCAACACAGCAGAAGAGATCTAATGGAGTAGAACTGAAACACTCTACATAAAGAATGCTGAAGTGATAGTGGTCATTTAAAAAAAGCAATGGGCTTGAGATTTCATCATCTAAAGGCACTCCTGTTGAGGACCTCCCTCATCTAATGCAGAATGGCACCTGTTCTGTAACTTTTATTTTTTTTGAGCATTGGCTGGGGTCCTAGGAGGTTATTACTGGCCTTGGACCACACAGCCAGTATCTGTCAGAGGTGCAACTTGAAATTACGCCTTGATGTCAACTGTCCATCCACTTTAGAAAGGATGCTTCTTGTGATAGAGTGGTAATATGTAAATAATGAATAGAGAGAGATTAAATCATCCCCCTTTGTTAACCAAAGAGTTTATCATATTTCAGGTCTAAATTAAACAACATGAAAGGAATTAGTATAAAAACCAAAGACCTAGAAGCAGATTTATAATTTTTTTAAAGTAACAGCATTTTTCAAAAGCTTTCTATAGGAGACAACAGCAATTAGGTTGAAGAACAAAGACAAAATAAATTTCCTTCATTCTAATCTCTTGGGAGTAAATTAGGTAAACAAAATGCTCAACTGTTACACAGGTTTAATATTGTGATTAGAGGTAATTTGCTTTATGCACTGATCAGTTGTTCTACTGGGGAAAAAATACTTGTCTTGGAGACAGAAAACCTTAGTGAAGTCTGAGATGGTAATGCTAACTAGTTCCGGAACCTTGAAAAAGTCACTGGACTTCTCTGAGGTTCAATTTCTCAATCTGAGAAATGGGCATATTATTACTTATACACCCTATTTCACAGAATTCTAAGGAAAGTACTTTGAAAGTAAAAAAGAATGATTGAAAAATTAAGCTGCTATTATCGCACCTGAGTATTTTTCTTTGTCATCTTCTATCAGAGAAGTGCAAAGAAAACAATAAACAATTGTCTCAAGAATCTGATAAAAGGAAAAAGAAAGAGCAGATCAAAATTCCAAGGAGCACAAAGCCCACTATTGAAGATAGTAGAAGGTCTGGGCCTTGGCAATAATAACAAAACACTAGAGTAGTTTTATACACAGTTAGAAAAATGAGAGGGGATAGAGCAGGGAAGTGACATAGGGTGAGCAGAGGTAGTCTGCAGGAAGTTTAAGTATTATCTAAGGCCCAGGAGGATGAATTATGTATAATGAAAAGAAAATTAGGAACAGGAATAAGAGAATGCCAAGGATATGAATTGAAATGGAGCTGTGCATGAAGTATCTTTCCAGATCTACTAAAGTGTTTCTCTGAGACCCACCCATAGTTATCAGTATGATTCAAAAAGACCCTGCATTGCAGAGGAGCTCATAAATTGTAGAATCTAGGCCTTTGGAGATGTTTGTTTTATAATTATTTTTTTTAAAGTCAAGAGATTTCTTTGTGGCATTGTTTTTCTTTTAGGCCCAGAAATTAACTTAAAGTCACTAATACTAATGCTAATACTAGCTAGCATTGATGTAGCCCTTTAAAATTCACGAAGTCAATTGAAACACATGATAAAACAAGCGTTTTATCAGGAAGTCAACAAGATGATATTCCAAAGGACAGTTTAAATGTGATTAAAGATTTTTCACCAATTCAACTGTGAAGATCAAAATTGATTTTTTTTCTCCAAAACAAGTTTAGATAGTTTTATGGCAAAGTGAAGAAGTCTAAGGCAAGTTAGTTATCTCTCTGAAGTGTGCGTGCCCCTATTCTTCCTTTGAATCTAAATGTATACAAGCAGAAGTAGGCAGCAAAAAAAGAGGAAGAGATTATTGTGGTACATAGAATGTTTGGCTTTCATATGTAGTATTATATTTTCTCTCTTACAGTACCATCTTTCAAAGCTTAATTTCTAGGTTTTAGATAAACATGAAATGTCCCAGAGGGGCATTGTGATATAGTGGATAAAGTCATTCCTGGGCTCAGAGTCAGGAAGACCTGGATTGAAGTCCTGCTTCTGACACTTCTGCCTAAAACTCTTGTCCCTACTGGCTGTGTGGCCCTGAAAAAAGTCATTTAAACCCAACTCTCTAAGATGAAAAGTTGCAGAGCATATGCAAGTTTCAGTAGAGAGAGTTTACTCATCCAAACTACCTATTCTGGTGAAATATGCAAATTCAGACAATAACAAAAAAAGATTTTCTTATTATTCTTGTAGCAAAGTAAATTAACTTAACATAGACAATATTATTCTGAAAAGTAAAATTTCCAACTGGCATCATCTTGCAAGAGAGTTCCACTGTACTGTATAACATTACTATTTTATTAGGTTATATTAAGTTAATTTTGATAGATGTTATACAATTAGAATCCTATATTTAGGTTATATAAAACGCATGCGAAAATAATTTCTCATACATAGATTTGGGGGTGTTGCATAATTTGTAGTTGCTTTTACTTTGCAATCCAATAATACAATTACATATTTAATTTTGGACAGATTAGTGTTTCAATAAATGCCGAATACTAAAACTTTTGATGTCTTTTCTTTTTGACTAACTTTAGGTAGTTGCCTTGGGAGATGTTCCTGATGGGACTTTGGTCACTGTGATGGCTGGAAATGATGAAAATTACTCTGCTGAACTGAGAAATGCTACAGCGGCAATGAAGAACCAAGTTGCAAGGTTCAATGACCTCAGATTTGTGGGTAGAAGTGGAAGAGGTATGTATTTTTCATAAATGCGTATGCATGTACTTATGCTTTTAAGTATATGTGTGTGTATAATATGCATACACATATGCTTATAAGATATACTATTTCCTTGGGGGGGAAATCTACTTTAAAAAAAAAACTTGCTCTATAATAGACATCAACCTTTCCCTTTTAAAATTTTCTTTCACTTCTGTATTTGCAGAATGGCATTAGTGCTTCTACTGAATTTGAATTCTACTGAATTCTTATTGTATACTTAGTAATATGTTTTTTTAATGTCTTAAAAGGTGTATAATTGGAATTAAATATGTCAAGGTGTAACTTCTATCTTTTTCCTTCATATTCAAAAGTAAAAAAAAAAATCTCCAGTAAGAGTTTTAAGATTAAATAAGATTAAAAAGTACGGATTCTCTTTTTGAGAATCTTTGAGAAACTTAGCTTAGGTCCCATATGCTACCACTTGTGAACTAGTGATACTAGGTGGTAATTAAGATTTAACAATCTAGATTAGTGGTGTCAAACTCAAATAGAAACAGATCCCCTGAGGGCTGCATTTGACTTAGAAAACCACAAATTAACATTATCTGTGTTTTATTATATTTTTATTTATTTTGTTAAACATTTCCTAATTACAATTTAATCTGGCTTGGGCCACACTTGTGAATTTTGTGGGTAACAAGTTTTTTAGTCCTTGCCTGTTTCATACCTCTGATCTAGATTATGGGAAAGTTAAGGAGTTCGTTCGTAAAGTATATTGCAAGCTAGTGCCATTGCAACATAACTTTGTCATATTGCTTGCAATAAGTCTCATATATTTGTATCATGAAATATTGAAGAAAATTGGCAATGGCATTCTGATTCAATTTCATCTATAGTGTACTTGTGGTATGCTCTCTTGTTACACTCATGTCTGATGCCCTGTGTTTCCTTTGGTCTAGCTAGGAGCTCAGACAAAAATACTATGTAGCATGATTTGTCAAGAGAGTTGCAGCCTTGTTGGTTAAGTATTATTATTTTTATAGTGATTTTTTATGTTAATCCCTTCATTATGTGTGCCCGACATGTTTAGAACAGCAGCAAAATGGGTAGATGGACAGTTTAAGGGGATGGCATGGTTTATCAGGAAAGTTTTGGCTTCTGCGTTATAGGATTCAAGTGTGTGTTGTTGTTTGGCCCTGACCTATGATTTCATCACTATTGAAAACTCCCTCCACCAATAAAGATCGGCAGCTTTTCCATAGTTTGTCATCTCAGAATATTGCCTGGGGCACTGAGAGTTTAAGGGACTTGAGATGGTATCATGGCTGGTACAACTTGCACATGTCAGAGGGAAGACTTGCCTCACTGACTGTAACATTGAGTCAGTTTACAAATACTTGCTATATTAGGTAGAATTAAAAACAAAGACAAATAACAATTTTTAAAAATATTATATAACATTTCATTTGAGAAGTTTTAAAGGTGTTAGTAAAATACATACAAGTATACAATATTTTCCTTATTTAAAAATATTCAATAAGTATTATTTAAAATGAATATACAGTACTCAATAAGTATTGCAGGATAGTTGAAGAAAAGTATTTTAGTATTCAGGTTGGTACTTGTTGGTTCTGTTAACCTAACGGTTTGATGTGTCTTTCAAATGGAATATCTAGGGGCAAAATATAACATGATTTCTAATATAGGTTCCTAGTCCTAAGGATAATGATAATATAAGGGAAAAAATTATGAAAGCTTTGATGTATAAAATTATGTTTGAAATGTAAAAATATAAGCTATTAAATATGTTCACTTATTAGAGGTACTGTGCTTTCAATAAGTGAAATTTATCTTGTGATTCTGAGATGCGTTTAGAAAATATTTCAAAGACTTTAGAGGGATAGCTAGCAAAGTGATAGAGAAGCTTGAAAAAAAAATGGAGGACTTAACCACTTGATTCCTGGCATGTTTGCTGGGCTAAATATCACAAGTATATTCTTGATTTTCAACATTAAGATTTAATAGCTGAATGTAGTACAGTAGTTTTCCAGAGAAATCAAGTGTCCTACTAGACTATGTAGCTATGTCATGTTTTGCTTATGAAAGCTTTGAAAACTAGTTACCAATAAACCTTACATTTTATTAAAATAAGGTTTCTGGAGCTGCGCCTCAACTCAGTTGGTGATGGTAAATAATGAGAATTTGGAAATTGCTTGATCTCTTTTCTGTATCAAAGATCTAATCTCTTACACTCCATTGGATATTCCTATTTTGAGTGGATGACTAATAGGTACTTTTGTTTACTTGTATAACAATGAATTGTTTCCTAAAGGTGTGGATGTTTGCATTTGGCTGCTTGATTTGTGCTGGTCTGTACTTGAGTTTGCATATACACTGAAGAGAAAAATCTCTGCATCAGAAGGAAGGCAGTGCTTCTTTTGATTCCCTGTAACCCAAAAAAAAAAATAGAAAGAAAGGAAGAAAACTGAAACATTACATGTGAAATATTTGTTTTCAAACAGGTTCACCTTCCTGCATGTGATAAGTAGAAACCAAAGATATGTAAAACTGTAATTGAAAGTTTGACTCTGTTATGGTTACTTTGTATTGTTTGCCTTTAGTGAGATGTGATTTTGCTGCAATACAGAGAGACTTTTTTTTTAAGTTATGGGTATCTGTGTTCATTTCTTGTTTTCCCTACTTCTGCATTAAGTAGAAGGTGAGATGTTGCTGTTCCAAATGTAAGTGTCAACATCAGAAGGCTGCCAGTTTTTTTTTGCAATTTGCTTCCATTACTGTGAGAGTAGATGAATCTCACTGATTTTAACAATTAGCGTTAATTTTCCATGACATTTGTTCCTTTTAAAGTATCACTACTTCCTATAAAGGGATCTTAAAACTAGCCACTCTTTCATCTATTGTTTTTAAAACTTTGTGCCTCAAAATATATAATTAGAATAGACACAAAGCAAAGTATGGCAAAGAAGAGAATGAACATCCTATCAGTCATACTTTGTAATGTCTGTGTTCAAAAACTTGTTTTTGTTGCTCCTCAGCCTCGTGCAGGGTTCAGAAAGGAAGAAACAAAGGTTCTTCTAAAAAATTAGCAAAAATTGAAAATCACAAAGTCTTGGAAATAACAAGATAGTGAACGTGGAAGGGCTTTCTCTGCTCTGCAAAACAGATCTGTCTGGGCACTGGCTGATGTCCAGGATTACTGCTCCTAACCTCAGGTTCATCATGCAACTGGGAAAACCTGCCTATCTGGCTTTTAAGGTCTTAATACACTTCCCACCCCCCCCCTCGCCACCTTGTAGTTTAAGGCTTCTGATATTTCTAATACTTTGAACCTCCTTCCCTAAATATGTTGTTTTCCTACTCCCTGCTCTCCCTTCACCAATTTAAATAGATGTGAAATACTCCTCTATTTTTTCTCACTCAAAATCCTTGTCCTTTTGATTCAGTTTTCCCGTAAATTTGCTAGGTCTCTGCCACAAAACAGCAATATTACATAATGAAGATATGAGACAGACATAGTATTCTATCACCATAGAAGGGGATTGGGAGGCAAAATCTTTTTTAAAAATCGTATTGAGATGAGAGTCTCATTATTAATAATTTCACACAAACACATAAATATACAAATATATCACACTTTTGTCAAAATAGTACTGAAGCGGTATTATATAATTAGCTTCTTTTAATATATGAAGAAGCAAAGTCACAGAACTAGTAAGCAGCAAAGCTGGCACTTGAACGTGGGTTTTTTAACTCAAAATCCATTGTTCTTTCCACTCTCTTGTGTTACCGGTCATGATTTGTGCTTGAACAATTCTGGGCAATCAGTTCTTGAAAGTTTTCACTAGTATGAAAATAGTAAGAAAAAGACACCATTTTGCTGTATAAAGCTGAGTTGATACTGATGTCATAGGAGTGGGTGCAGTGACTGTTAGTCTTAATTGAATTTCACCATGTGATACTATGACTTTGGCTGAAAGATACATAATCAGTTTTACAAATATAGAATGATGTACTGTTTATTTCATCAGGAGAATGGATAGAAGCTTTATATAGAGGACAAAGAGCTGGTCTTGAAGTTAGAAAGACCTTGGCTCAAATACCACATCCGATACTAGCTTTGTGATCGGGGCCAATATCACTTTTCGTTTCTGAACCTCAGTTTCATTTCTAAAATGGGGGTAATAATATCTATAGCAAAACAGAATCATTCATTTAGAACCAGAAAGGACCTTATAGGTCATCTAGTCCAGCTCTTTAATTTTATAGATGAGGAAACTAAGACCCAGGGAGATTAAAAGCAATAACCAAGGTAACACCAGTGGTAAGTAGGACGGCCAAGACTCAAAGCCAAGGCCCCAGACTCCAAATCCAGCATCCTTTCCATTGCACTGCACGCAATGATGAGTTTCTTTTGTCTTTCAATTTTTCCCCCCTTAATAGTATTTTATTTTTTCCAGTTACATGGAAAGATACTCTTCAGTGTTTACTTTTATAAGATTTTGAGTTCCAGATTTTTCTCCCTTCCTCCCCTCCTCCCTCCCCAAGACAGCAAGCAATCTGATATAGGCTATACATGTACAATCATATTAAACGTATTTCCACATTAGCCATGTTGTGAAAGAAGAATCAGAACAAAAGGGAAAAACCATGAGAAAGAAAAAGCAAAAAAAAGTAAAAATAGTATGCTTTGATCTGCATTCAGAAGCCATAGTTCTTTCTCTGGAGGTGGATAGCATTTTCCATCATGACTCTTTTGGAACTGTCTTGAATCATTGTATTGCTGAGAACTAAGTCTGTCCTTGTTGATCGTCGCAGAATGTTGCTGTTACTGTGTACAATGTCTTCCTGATTCTGCTGACTTCACTCAGCATCAGTTCATATAAGTCTTTCCGGCTTATAATGAAGTCCGTCTGCCCCTCATTTCTTATAGCACAATAGTATTCCATTACATTCATATACAACAACTTGTTCAACAATTCCCCAACGTATGGACATCCCCTCAATTGTCAGTTCTTTGCTGCCACAAAAAGAGCTGCTGTAAATATTTTTGTATATGTGGCTCCTTCCCCCTTTTTTGTTATCTCTTTGGGATATAGACCTAGTAGTGGTTTTGCTAGATCAAAGGGTATGCACAGTTTGAAAGCCCTTTGGCATGGTTCTGAATTGTTCTCCAGAATGGTTGGATCAGTTCACAATTTTACCAGCAATGCATTAGTGCTCCAATTTTCCAACATCTTCAAATTTATCATTTTCCTTTTCTATCATATTAGTCAATCTGATAGGTGTGAGGTAGTACTTGAGAGTTGTTTTAATTTACATTTCTCTAATCAGTAGTCATTTAGAGCCTCTTCTGTTTTTCTGGACAATTTATGTTTTTGTAAATATTCATCCATTTCATTTAGATTGTCAGATTTTTGGCATACAGTTGGGCAAAATAACTCCTAATTGCTTTAATTTCCTCCTCATTGGTGGTGAATTCACCATTCTCATTTTTGATACCAGTAATTTGGCTTTCTTCTTTTTTTAATCAAATTAACCAAAGGTTTATCTATTTTATTGGAATTTTCATAAAACCAAATCTTAGCTTTATTTATTAGCTCAATAGTTTTACTTTTAATTTTATTAATCTCTTCTTTAATTTTCAGAATTTCTAATTTGGTATTTAATTGGAGATTTTAATTTTTTTTCTTTATCTAGCTTTTTAAATTGCATTGCCAGTTCATTGATCTGCTCTTTCTCTATTTTATTCATGTA
This sequence comes from Trichosurus vulpecula, assembly GCF_011100635.1. Taxonomy (NCBI): domain Eukaryota; kingdom Metazoa; phylum Chordata; class Mammalia; order Diprotodontia; family Phalangeridae; genus Trichosurus; species Trichosurus vulpecula. The sequence continues at coordinate 369,564,177 of NC_050574.1, read as the reverse complement.
AGCATTTAGAGACAGAAAAGTTCCCCTAAGAACTACTTTGGCTGCCTCCCATAAATTTTGGTATGTTATCTCATTACTGTCATTCTCTTTGATGAAATCAATGATTGTTTCTACAATCTTTTGCTTCACTTATTCTTGAGGATTAGCTCATTTAATTTCCAATTTTTAATCTGTTTTCCATGGCCCTTTATTACACATAATTTTTGTTGCATCATAATCTGAAAAGGATGCATTTAATGTTTCTGCTTTTCTACATTTGATTGTGAGGTTTTTATGCCCTAATGCATGGTCAGTTTTTGTGTAGGTGGCATATACTGCTGAGAAAAAGGCATATTCCTTTCTATCCCCATTTAGTTTTCTCCAGAGGTCTATCATATCTAACTTTTCTAAAATTCTATTCATCTCCTTAACTTGTATCTTCTTTATTTTGTGGTTAGATTTATCTAGTTCTGAGAGGGGGACGTTGAGATCCCCCACTAAGATAGTTTTGCTGTCTATTTCTTCCTGTAACTCCCTTAATTTCTCCTCTAAGAATTTGGATGCTATACCACTTATATGTTTAGTATTGATATTGCTTAATTGCCTGTGGTACCTTTTAGCAAGATGAAGTTTCCTTCCTTATCTCTTTTAACAAGATCTGTTTTTGTTTTTGCTTTATCTGAGATCAGAATTGCTATGCCTGTTTTGTTTTGTTTTCACTTCAGCTGAAGCATAATTTATTTTGCTCCAGTCTTTCACCTTTACTCTACGTGTATCTCTCTGCTTCAGATGTGGATATATTGTAGGATTATGGTTCTTAATCCATTTTGCTATCCATTTAATTTTTATGGGAGAGTTCATCCCATTCACATTCACAGTTTTGATTACTAGCTGGGTATTTTCCTCCATCCTACTTCCCTCCCACCATTTATACCTTTTTCTCCTTTCACCCTGTCCCTCCTCTCGTTTTACTTCTGACCACCACCTCTCTCCATCTGCTCTCCCTTCTGTCAGCCCCCCTTACCTTTTCTTTCCTCTTTCCCCTCCTACTTCCCTATAAGGTAAGATAAATTTCCATACCCAACTGAGTATGTATTTTATTCCTTCTTTGAGCCAAATCCAATGAGAGTAAGGTTCAAACAATGCTTACTGCCCCCCCCCTTTCTTTCCTTCTACTGGAATAGGTTTTTTGTACCTCTTCATGTGATGTAATTTACCGTATTCTGCCTCCCCCTTCCTCTTCTCCCAGTACAATCTTTTTTTCCACCCCTTCATTTTTTATATCATCACATCAACATCAACTTATACTCCCTTATACCAACTTATACCTCTGTCTGTGTATAACCCTTCTAGCTACCCTAATAGGGATACAGTTCTCAAGAGTTGCAAATATCATCTTCCCATGTAGAGACGTAAATAGTGTAATTTTATTATATAACATTTTTTTTCTTTTATGTTTACCTTTTTATGCTTCTTTTGAGTCTTATATTTCCTGTTTTTCAAATTAGTTGTTTTTCCAATGAGGTGCTTTACATTTTCTTCTATTTTTTCATTTGATTTTGTTTGACTGATTTTTGATTTCTCATAGAGTCATTAGCTTCCATTTTCCCAATTCTAATTTTTAAGGAATTATTTTCTTTAGTTAGTTTTTGTACCTCCTTTTCCTTTTGGCCTCTTCCACTTTTTAAGGAGTTGTTTTCCTCAGTCAGTTTTGGTCCTTCCTTTTCCAAGCTGTTGACTCTCCCTTTCATACCTTTCATTTCTTTTCCCGATTTTTCTTCTGCCTCTTATTTGATTTTTAAAATCTTTCTTGAGGTCTTCCAAGAAGGCTTTTTGGGCTTGAAACCAATTCATATTCCCCTTTGAGGTTTCACATACATGCATTTTGACATTGTTGTCCTCTTCCAAGTTTGTGTTTTGATATTCCCTGTTGCTGTAATAACTTTCTATGGGCACAACTCTTTTCTGTTTTTTGCTCATTTTTAGCCTATTCCGTGGCTTCTTAAGTTGAGCTCTGCTCCTATAGCACAAGGGTACTGTCCCAGGCTTCTTGTGCTGAGGGCCTTAGGCCTGGTCACTGGCTCTCTGTGCCAGGGCTTGAGGTGCTGGCAGCTTGTCCACTGTACTGGTGTGGCCTGCCCTAGTTGTGCCCTGGGTTCCAGGGCTGACAATTTGCCTTGTGTGCTGAAGCTAAGGTCCTCACAGCTATCCTGCTATGCCACTGGTTTGCTGAACCATGACCAAGGGGCCTCAGTTGCTGATCTGTTCTGTGACTGAGAGCTTCCCACTGGCTTGTCCAGACACCATCTGTGCTCTCCTTTTACCCAAGTGAGACAAACCTTTCCTGAAGTCCTTCTAAGTTACCTTAAGCTGGAAAATTGTTTCACTCCATCTTTTTATAGGTTCTGTCACTCCAAAATCCGTTTAGAGCCTTGATTTAATGTTTCCAAGGGAAACGAGGGAGAAGTCAGACAACTTCCTGGCTTTTCTCTACCATCTTGGCTCTGCCCACACAACGATGAGTTTCAGTGAGGACATTTGTCACTTGAGAGATGTTGCTAACCTATTTAGATATAGATATACATCAGCAATTGGCAATCAAGGACCAGAGTTCAAGATATCTGTCAGGGCTGGTTATATAAATTTGGGAATCACTTGCATAAAAATGATATATGTACCAGTGGAAAAGAGTATATTTACCTATCTAAACACTGGGTGGGGTGTGGGAAGGAGAGGGAGAGAGCTAGAGACAGAGAGAAAGAGAGAGACAGATACAGAAAGACAGAGAGAGAGAGAGACAGAGCAAGAGCCCAAGACAAGAGCCGTGGGGAACGTAAAAATTTCCAAATAGAGCAGATTGGCCTCTGAATGGTCCCTGAATTTTCATTATTTTTTTTTATTTTAAATAGCTAGAATAGTTTGAGTTATGGACTTACATACTTACATAATGTGATTTCTACTTCCAAAACTCCGTTTCAAACACTAACAAGTATCATTTTGGTTTTTTATGGTGTTTTGCAGAATTATTTTTTTATTGCTTCATTTTCCTTTCTATGCTGTGAATTATTTTGTGAGATAAATCAAGGGAATGTTAGAGCCAGATCAAACTACATTGTGAGAGGCAATTGTTAAATTTTCAGTGTGAACATTCGTACATGAGAAATTGAAAAATACTGCAAATCAGTGTGAACATTCATACCTCAGATACTGACAAATGCTACAAATCAGAGCTTGAGCCGTTCTTGTCTAGGCTTAAGAAAGTGATGGGCAGCGAGGTAGCACAGCAGGCCTGGAATCAGGAAGACTCATCTGCCTGAGTTCAAATGTGGCCTCAGTCACTTACTATGTGTGTGACCCTGGGCAAGTCAAATCACTTAACCTTTGCTTGCCTTAATTCACTGGAGAAGGAAATGGCAAGCACTTTTTTATCTTTGCCAAGAATACCCCATGGGCAGTATTATGACTGAACAACAAATTATGCTTCAGTGCTGCGCCCTAAGGACCATGAGGCTTTATCAGCTCTGCAGCTGAAATCTCCTAAATGCTATGTCCCCCATTAGAATTTGAGTTCCTTGAGAACAGGTACTATGTTGCTTTTCTCTTTGAATCCCCCATTGTTTAGCATGCTACTTGGAAATCCTAAGTGTTTAATGAATTATTTTTCAGTCAGTTATTCCTGACTCCAAAGCCAGCTCTCTCTACTCACTATGTGCTAGTTCTTATCTTTGAATGAAATAATAAACAAATGAGAATGAATGCAAGAGACATTGCCTTATAGAATGTTTTATTTCAAATGGGCACAATTTAAATAACCAAAATATGAACCTAATTCGATTCAATCTGTAATAATTTTAGAGGGCTGTCAGATAAATTGAGATATAAAGTTTCCATATATTTTCCCATTTTATAACAGAAAGTCCACTGTCTTCAGATGCATGCTGCCATCCACCAATGTGGAATCCTTACGTATGTTGTAAGCCAATCATCTCCTCTATCTTGTCATTGTAGGGTTTTTGTTTTTATTTTTATATTTTGAAATTTGTACTTAATGTTGCTACCTCTCACAATTTAATCATGTGCAACAAAATCATGAATATGTTGAGAATATAGTATTTTCCTCAGGAAACATTTCTTGGTAGTATAATGTTTGTTGTTTAATGGGCTGATTATTGCATTTTTCCCTCATGGTGTTCTGTATTTAGGGGATTTTTATTTGATAAGGTGTTTTCTTTATTTAGGCAATTTCATGAGAAAGGTGCCTTCCCGATGAGTGGTTAAACATGATGGAAGTGAACGGAGGACCAAATAACCAGATTTTTCCTGTAAAAACAAATTTCTTTATAGTAAATGGCTATTACTAATATATTTGAACAATTGTTTAAACATACAGTATTGATAATAGAAAATAAACCAATTCATTATTCATACATTCCTGTTTTATGCTACAGGAAAGGGCAATGTTTAGCTGTTTAGTTATGTGGATCAGTTTTCTATTTTAAGGGCATCGAATAGACATAAGATTTATTGAAAACAAAAAGTGAAAAAGTATAATGGCAACTAGAATGTAACTAATCAACTACTGTCCAAAGTTTACTTGCTTTTTGTTCCTGTTTATTGTTTTTAAATATACTTACCTAGGACTGTACTTTCCTCTCTCGCTTTAAAACAATGAAGACAGAGAAACAACTGTCAATGATATTTTAGTGTGATTAATTGAATGTTCAGCTAGCCTTAGCAAACTGATTTCTTTACATTGCATGGCAAATTAAAATTTTATGGTGGAAATCTGAATTACATTTTATCTATCAAATCTTTTTTTTTACTTTGTTTTACATAGTTGAACAACATAGAACTGATTCATTGGTTTTATATCTTAAGCTACTTCCTCACTCTAAGCCTTAGAAGGCAACATCCATAACAAGGACCACAGGAAAAGAATGATTTTTGAAACTTTACATACCTTGAACAAATTCTTTGATATTTTATTCTTTTGTGATCTTATTAAGCACTTGGGTATTACTATGATTTTGTTAAGTGCTTGAGTATTACTATGATTTTAAGTGTGTGGATATTATAATTAGTGTGAGGTGGTCTTTTTCTTGAGAATTTTTTAATGAATGTTATGGTATAGTAGTTAGTGGAGATAAATTGAATTCATCTTCCCATCTACCCTTCACCCTTGTTTGCCAGCCTGCATATCTTGGGTCAGTTGTAGTTCATTTTGGTCTGAGTAGAGAGGAGCTAGCTATCAATTACAAAGTGGCTATAAGAGAAATAATGGTCGGGTGATTTTTAGAGCTTCCTGTTTCAGCAGCAAGCATTATAAACATAAATGGTCACCCAGACAAGTGCTGAATCACAGATTGGCATCTAATATATCTTTAAAATTTTTGTATTGTTTTTTCTTTTGTGGTAAAGGAAAAGATGATACTCTATTTGCTTAGTGCTGTCTTGTTTTCAAAGATCATAACAAAATTCAGATCAGCAAAATTGTTTATTGCTTACAAGATACCTCAACATTTAACATTATTACATATCATCTGGGGGTTTTGTTTTTCTTTTTGCCCTACCGTGTGTGTATGTGTTTGTTCCTATAAAGGTCTTCATCTAAATTATCTGAGGAAAAGATCATTTGCTAATAACATCCTAATTAATAAATTAGTTCATGGATTTTATGAACTTCTTGGGAATAATTTGAAAGCTCTTAACTTTTCTACTTCTTATCTGTGTGATCTTGGAGAAGAAACAATTTATCTGGGCTTTAATGGTCTCATTTATCAAATGAGGGGAATAGACTGAAGTGCCTCTGAGATATCTTCCAGATCTATCTCTCTGATTCTATGATCTATGACCTTATGCTGGTCTTGTCAAACTCCTTGCAAAGGAATAATAAAAGAGGGTTGTTTTGTAACATGCCTGTAATGCAAATACTCTTTAGTGGACAACATACTTCTCTACCTTATAGTCTAACCTGATTTTATTCAGTAATTATGAGGTAGTTTTCTCATTTTGGTCTGTATTAAGGTTAAAGGTGGGAGATCAGCCAAGATGGTGGGGTAGTAAAAAACTACAGCTGAGCCCTTTGATAGAGAGAGCTAGAAAACACACCAGCCAAATCCTGATTGGTAAATACAAGAAAAAAAATCCCAGTGAGTCATTATTTCAGCCCAGGATGGCATAGGGAGAGAGAGAGGTTTGCAGACATTGGAGACAAGGGTCCAGCCAGGAAAGGCTTCTAGGGCCATTCTAATACGGGGACCAAAAGATGACCAAGATTAGGGCGAGACCCACATGGAGGGGCCAGACCTTGTGTAGAAAGCAGGGACAGGTGCCGAAAAGCAGCTCTATCACTCACTATCCAGTTAAAAGAAATAGATCCAGGGGAGACTGAGGAGGGGACATGTACCTAAGGAGTGACAGTGCAGGTTGAGCAGTGGTCAGGTTCCTGGGTACTTCAGTGGATAGAGTGTTGGAGTTCCTTACATGGAGAGCTCAAATCACACCTCAGACAAGTCACTTAATCTCTCTCACCCTCAGTTTCTGTATCTGTAAAATGGGATTGATAATAGCACCTACCTCAAAGAGTTGATAAAAAAAGAGGAGATAGAATGAGTTAACATATTTACTTAGAGCACTTTGAAAAACTTTAAGTAAAATACAAATACTAGCTATTATTAGGTTATAGTCTGAATGTGGAGCAATTTCAGAAGCAAATAGCATCTATGTGGATCTAAACCCAAAGACAGAGTGAGAGTTTCAGTTTCAGCTCAATCTGAAGCCTGCAGCAGAATAAGAAGAGCAGGAATCCCAGACCAAAGGAGAAACTGCAGGGTGTCTCTCTGAACCCGCAGAGCTTTCTACCTAGCTTCAGTAGCAACTGCCGCAATAGCAATCTACTCAGACTCAAACCAGGGGCAAACCACAGATATGTTGTCTATATTCAGCCCCAGCTCAGGAATTTGTAGAGCTCAGGCAGAACGGCAACAGTAAGACATCTCTGGGAGAATGAAAGATTTCAGGTCCCCAGCCTGAGAGGTCTCTAAGATCTTACAATAATACAACCCTCAATAACCCAAGAAAGGAAAAGGAGGACTCATCAGGACACAGGCTCAGCCCAGACGTTACCCCCCAAAGTATAAAAAGCTTGGCCCTAAAATAAAATCGGAAGTCGGGAAGGAGGCTGGAAGAACGAATAGACAAAAAAAAATCCCATAATAAAGAGCTATTATAGTGACAGGAAAGCTTGGGATACACACCTAGAAGAACAAAATCCAACAGATCTACCAACAGAAAGTCTCAAAAATGCAACTCTGGCACAAGATCAACTCCTCAAAGAGGTGAACCAAGATTTTAAAACCTAGAGCATTGGTTCTGAGGACACTCCCCTCACTACTCTCTTCTTATTTGTAAAGAGGAGGCAAGAATTGAAGAAAAGGGAAAGTGTACTAACATAGGATGGAGAGAAATACAGAGATAATGCCCCTATCTATGCATGTGAATGGAAGAAACTTAGCCATAAAAAGAAGACAACAGAATAGGTTAGAAAGCCGAACCCACAGAGCCATAGAAAGGAGACAGCAGAATGGGTTAGAAAGCAGAGAGCCGGGCCTCTAGTAAACTCATGTAGAGTGAAATGAATAGAACCAGTAGAACGATTTATACAGTAGCAACAATTCTAAAGAGAAACAGTTTTGGAATAGAAATTCTAATCAATGCAGTGACCAACTGCCATTCCAGGGGACACACGATGAAATATGCTACCGGCTCAGAGTCTAGATTCATACATTGAATGGCTAATAAAATGATTAATGAGGGAACTTATTTTTTCTTTACCATACATGTTTGTATCGGGCTTTTGTTTCTCTTTCTTTTTCATTTAGGGAGAGAAGGAAAGGAAGGTGAAAGGAAAGGGAGGTGAATTTTTGTTGTTTGAACAAAAGAAAATTTAATTTTTAAAAAGGTATTCATTTTGTTCTTTGTTAATATAAAATCTTGATACAGCACCCTGCTGCTCTTATATTATCTGGGGATTTATCACTTTAAGTAACTCTAATTGACATCACATGTCACTGACATCTTCCACCTAGATTTTAGGTCATGGAGCATTCTTCAATTGTAAAATGACCTTACCAGTAGTGGCTCTTTTGAGATATTCACAGCACTTTGCATACTGCTAGATTTAAAATGTGTTTCCTATGATTTCCCAAGCGCTGCCCTGAAATGTAGAAACATTAAATTAGGACCCACTTAAATTGTATTTTTCTCAAAGAAGATGTAAGTAAATATCCTACTTATATTTCAAGTTAGATTATTCCCCGCTTTTACCATAAGGTCTAAGACCATCATTAAGAATTTATGATTTGCATACTGCCCCCTAAACCGTGTGAGAAAATCCCATAGACTTAATGGAGCATTTGCCATAGTTAAGAGTAGTGTGTGGCTCTAATTGAGTCATCATACTGAGACAGAAAGAGCCTTTCCATGACTCAGAGGTAATGCTCTATAATAGTGTAGGCTGGGCAGCATCAGCCATCTTTCTTTAATATGTTTATCTAATTCAAGGCTCTAAGTGGAATAGGTCTGGGCTTCTTTTAGGTGGCATCCCTCCAGTTTGTCCCACTGTCTTTTTTGCATCCTTGGTAGCTTATACTCTTCTCTTACGGACCAATCAAAAATCGTCATCATCAACAACAAAGTTCATGCACTTGAGGTAAAGAGGGAGCCATCATGGAGGAAGGTAGTGAGGTCTAGTGAAAGAACCCCAGCCTCTAAGTTTGCATTTAAATCCTAGCTCTTCCACAGACTACCTGTGTACACTTAACCTGTGTGAACCTCAGTTTCTTCATTTGTGAAATGAGACAGCCAGATGACTAGAGTATCTGTGACTATGAGGGAGTGATCTCTAACCAAAGATTAACCAAGGGCCTAATCACTCAGGTCACAGCTTATCTTCCAGTGAAGCTTTTTGAATAAATTTAGTCCAGCACAATATCTACATGTTAGTCCTTCCAGTTAAATAGCCGCCATCTTCCTTTCCTGCCCCCTAGCTCCAAGGCAATTACCTTGCAGTTTTGAGTGATTCAGAAGTACTACCAAATCGTCACAATATCCCTAAACTGAAGAGGAATAAAGTTAATTCTGGATGAGATCAGGTTAGAGAGAAATTAGAATTTTTGAAAAATGGAAAAACGGACCCACAGCGTTGTGGTAAGTCATTGCAGTGACACTTCATTCCACAAGGGCTCATGATTTCATCAACATCAGTATGTTTTTTTTACTAATGTACTTCACAGCTCCTCCATTTTGTAATTGGTTTCCATGAGATTCAATGGTTAAAAATTATTGTTTATGGGAGCTAGGGACAAAGATATATTGATGAACCCCTTTTGGTTAGGTTAGCCCTTGGACAATAGGCACACAGTCCGTTGGACTGGAACTATGTCCAACAAGGCCCTTTTAAAAGTTTTTTCCACTAGATAGATCTACCAGAGCTGTATTCCACTAGCATAGCTTTGAAAAACAGAGGGCCACATATGGGCCCCCAAGGAAGCACCAAGAGTAGAACTTTAATGGAGAAGCTATGGGATCAGAATGGATAGTGAACAGTTTGTAGGTTAGCAGAAGTTTTTTAGTTCTGGTTTCCAACTGTCTAAAAAGTCTGCTGAAACATATAGTTTGAACCCTTCAATTTTAGCTAGTTGTTTTTTTTCTTGGCAATATAAAATACCATACTAAAAAAATGATAAACATTGGACACAGAGAACATAGATTATCAGTGGAAGAAAAGAACTGGAATTAGTATTCTAATCTGAATCATTGTTTTCCATAGGAAAAATATTTTTCCTAACTCATTCTAACTTTTTCATGTAAACATTAATGTTGCATGACTATTTATAACTCATACATGCCCTTTTCTATTTAAGTGATATTGTCACAATAAACACTGTATTCTAACAACGAAGCAGTGTGGTGTCTCTGTCCTGCCGAGGCTGGACACCCGACAGTATCACATTTTTCCCGAACTGTAATTACTGCCTCCACCCAAGTTTCAAAGAATTTGTAGCAATGCCAGGGCAGTTGGCCTCAGACTGTATTTAAGGACATCTGGGCTTTTCCACTAGACATCATTCTTGAGGTTCTGACTGTTTCACCATTTTCATAAGCTCCGAATGGAAATTCAGCCCCTTCCTGTCCCTGTGCAAATTTAGCTTTGTTCAGACTTATTTAGAGAGTTAGGACAACGATCCACCGGTGCATCAATTGTTCTATCCAAACTCTTGGACTACAACTTGACTTGGCAGAATTATGAACTTTAAACTAGGAGGCCACAGTGGATGGTATTTTAAAAAATAAATATCAGAGAGACTTAATTGGTGTTTAGCAGACCTCTGACAGTTTTTTTTAAACTAAGATACTCTTTCTCTTATAAAGAAATGTAACACCAAACATTGGATGCCTCACATGATGGGCCCCACTAGTCACTTTCCAGTTTTATATAAAATGTTTAAGAGGAAAAATGTTAAATCAGAACTCATAAGGCTCCTAGAAGTTCTTAACAAAATCTTTTTTTCTTTGGCAAAGTTTTTCTATTCCCAAGACTGTCATCTCCTAATTCAATAAGACAGTTTGCTTGTGTATTGTTTCCTCCCTCAGAAGGAGAGCTCCCTGAGGGGAAGATCAGTTTTTGCCTTTTCTTTGTATCCCCAGGATACAGTACTGGACCTCGTACTTTGTGAGCACTTAACTTCTTGTTGGCTGACTAACTGGTCTTCTGTGGCTTCCCCAGAATCTGAGTAGCCAGGCAGGTCACAAAGGATGTCTGTGGATCAGCATTTTGTGGGCTCTTCAGTAGCATTAGTGCCTAACACCAGTAATATGGGAGAACTCACCTAAAACACCGAACCATACTTTTCTTAGCTCTAAAATAAAGATAAAAATTTCTATCTTGCCTAACTTCCAGAGCTATTGGGAAGGCAAAAATGAGGTGATGTTAAACGTAAAAGTTCTAAAACTAGTTTAGAGGGCAAAATATTAAATACTTTGAGGGGATATTAAACATAAAAGTTCTAAAACTAGTTTAGAGGGCAAAACATTATTACTTTGAGGTGATGTTAAACGTAAAAGTTCTAAAACTAGTTGAGAGGGCGAAACATTATTACTTATCATTAAAATGTAACCTTCACGGTGAGTGGAGCTGGGGAAAAACGGAAGGGTATTAGCTATTTACTGGGGATAGGAAGTGAGGAATTAAACAGTCTTTGGATTCCCTGCAGCATCCAGAATAGTGTCTGGAACACTGTTTGCATCCAAGAGCTAGATTATATAAGAGCTGCTCATCTGGATTTGGAATCAGATAACCCAGGTTCAAATCTTTCTTATGTCACTACCTGTGTGACCTTGGTTAAATCACTTAACATCTTTGGGCTATGGTTTCCACATCTGTAAAATGACATGGGAGTCGCTGGCCTCTTATATCCCCTTCTAGCACTAAATCTGTGATCTTAGGATGGTAATTGAATTAAATGAATGAACAAATGACGTTATTCTTCCACATTGTTTTCTTTTACTGTCTACTGGAGGATATGTTAGGCAGAAATGAGTAAATATATGACGGCTTAAGGAGAGAATACTAATAGCTGGGTGTATAAAGAAAGACTTCACAGAAACTTTGCCATTTTGGCTGAGCTCTGAGTTGAAGATAAGGATTCTTAGAGACAGAGTTAAGTAAATACTGAAAATTCAGGTGGAGAGCCTGGCTTGTACCAATGCAAAGAAGTAGGAAATAGAATGTTGATTGTGAGGAAGAGCACAAGTAGTTTACTTTGGCTGAACAGAGCCATAATGTCTGATTAGGCTGGAGTAGGTTGGAACCAGTCTGTATGGGATCTTAAATGTCAAACTTAAACATTGTATTTTATCTTGGAGCAACTGAATTTTGGCAGGTGTGCAAAGGATGGATTGGAGAGAGAAGAGACTGATGTAGGTAGACCAAATAGAATACTTATTGAATATATTAATATGGATATATAGTCGGTTGTCATGTAGTGATTGGTGAAAGCATTTTAAATACCAGAGTGGTTATTTAAAATACTTAAAACAGTCTTTGTACTAATAATAGTTCTAACCAGAGGTCATATACCATTTAGAGTTTTTACAATGCTGTTATCTAAAACATTTATGAAGTACCATTAGCTCTGTGATTGTGTTCTGGGGACTCTGAGCTGGGAGTCAGAAGACCCAGGTTCTAGTCCCAGAATTGTCATTGACTATGTTTGTCACTTCAGATAAATCACTAAAATTCTTTGGTCCTGTTTCCTCACTTGCAAAATTACAAGGATTAGACCAGATGAAATAGAAAGTCCTTTCCATTGTCACCTCTGCGTACTCTAGACATAGCAGCAGAAAAAAATGAACTAGGGGGAAGCGTGAGGGTTCCTCCCCTTGTAGGATCTCTCTATGGATTGGTTTAAAAGAATCCTCTATTTAAAATGTTTATATTGTGTTCTCCCACTCCCTTAAGAATCAGAAAAATACCTTATCAATTAACATATTAGGAAGAAATAATTGACAGCGAGGGCTGACAGAGGGCACAGTGGATATAACAGCCTAGAATCAGGAAGACCTAAGTTCAAATCCAGCCTCAAATACTAACTGGGTGACCCTGGGCAAGTCAAACCATATTTGCCTCAGTTTTTTCATCTGTTAAATGAGTTAGAGAAGGAAATAGCAGTAACTTTGCCAAGAAAATCTCAAATGGTGTCACAAAGTCACAGATGACCAAAACAACTGAACAACAACAAATTGACAGCGGGCTAGTTTTATATCAAGAATGTAACACACAAAAAGGGTCTGGAATAGATGGGAGGAGAGGCAAGATGGAGATTAGGAGTAGCCCATAAGGCAGTAGAGGGGAGTAAAAGATAAATTTAATCTACTTTACAAAATTTAATCTACTTTACAACTTCACCTGGGATCATTCTAGGCCATCTCACATAAAATCAAATTTGTCATGTGTACTTGTCCATTCAGTCACCTTTATAGGGATATTACTTTGTCAAATTTGCTGATTTTACTTGAAATTGCCATTTATATGTGACATTTTCCATATAAAACTTACATTATGGCACAATCACAGAGGCCATCTTGTCCAATTAGTGCTTGAATAATAATGTCCTTTGCAATCTATATACCTCCATAAAAGGGACATTATTCTAAAAACCTCTTACTGAAGAGGTCTAAGGAAAAATGATGATGGTAAGGAACCATAGATTTCTAGGGGTGTTCGAGACCCCAAAATACCAACACGCCGGGTCCTGCCAAAAGAATTCAACTCAAGCCTTCTCAGCCAAGGGAAAAGTCAAAGTTTATTAGGGATTCACCAATGGGTTGTCTTAAGAAATCCCACCCTTTGTGATGCCTGTTTTCACAAGTGGGCCAGATTCAATCTGAGCTGAGCTGGATTGAATCTGAGCACCTTCGTGGAGGCAAGATGGAGATTATATACACAAAGATTGTAGGAGGGATTGAGGGGTGGTCTAGGGTGACTAGAGGAGGGCTTTAGGGAGGGTCTTGAGGAGGAGTCTAAGGAGGAGGAGAGGTCAGACTCCAGGAAGCAAGAGAATGGGATTAAGGGTGGGAAGTAGCTGAAGGCATGGATGTTGATAGTATCAAGAGTGGGAAGTAGCTGGACAATAAAGGGTAAGGCTAGGTAGAGATTTGGGCCTAAGGATAATGTAAGGCTTATGGCCTTAGGGGAAGGCCAGATCTAGTTGGAAGATTCAAGGACAGTTCAGGGGGGCTCCCAGAGACTGTATTCCAGATTCAAGGGAGTTTCCAGAGACTGTGCCCTCATCACTACTATGGTGAAAGCTGCTGAGACAGTCCAATTTGGTTTTTGGTAATGAATTGTCAAGAAATAGATCTTACATTTTCCCCAGATTTGCCTCTTTGCAGTTTTCATTGATTGCTCCTAGTTTTGCCCTCTTGATCCAAGCGGTACATGTGACAGAGCTTTAGATAGTTAAAAATAGCTATGACATCTCTAGAGGCAGCCAGTGGCACAGTAGATAACTATGCTGGATTTAGAGTCAGGAACACTGGAGTTCACCCCAATAACCAATTTCTCCTAAGTAGTGAGAATCAGCTTTGAAAGAAAAATTGTCTTCATTGTTCTCCCACCTTTTGAAGGAAGAAATTATCATTAAAGAAAATGATGATTTCTTCCTTAAAAAATTTTAGCTGAAATTGGACCTAATAAAAAAGAAAAAAATATGAACTTCTAGAATCCTTGAAAATCCCCCAGATCCCCCTCATTATTTCCAATATGACTCTTCCTCCTTTCTCATTCTTTATATCTTCTCACAGAGCAGCATTTAAAGTACATAAAAAACAATTTCTAATCAAATTTTTATTTTCAATTGTTATTAATTGCTAGCATTAAAGCATAAAACTACTACATACCTATTTTTAAAGATGTTTTAACACATTTTTAATGTTTAAATATATTATGATGTGTCTTGAGACAGAAGATTCTACACTATTATTTTTTATTACAAATGACTACAGTATTTAGTGTGGTGGAATGAAAATTTGTTTGGGAGTGAGGAGACCTGGATTCTAGTCCCAGCCACACTAGGCTCCTCACTAGCTATGTGACCTTGTTTAAGTTGTTAAACCTCTCTGTGTCTCTGCTTCCTCACTTATAAAATGAATGTGTTGGAAAAGACCTCTAAGGACTCTTGCAGCTTTATGTTAACAACATATTTATATAATAATTTGTAATTTACAGAAACTATATATATATATATATATATATATATGAATATCTATGTACACCTGTATGTATATATGTATAGTATTTTAATTTGTCCTTCAAAATACATATTTGAGTAGTTGGCAGCATAAATATTATTATCCTTATTTTACATATAAGAAAACTGAGACACGCAGAGTTTAAGTAGCTTGAAAAAAGATTGGTCACATACCTAGGGGATCTAAGTCTGAAAGCCAGGTTTTCTGGGATCAGTGAAACACATCACTTTTACATGTATACAAGGCTTTGGTCTTGTGTAACAACAATGTTGTCAGCAGCTGCTGTGGAGGTGAAAGACCAACAACAAGAGCACACAGGAGGGCTGCTAGCCCAAGTCCTCTGATCTGCTTTTATAAGAAAAGCAACTTTAAAGGGTTAACAGTCTTATTTTAATTAAACATACATATACCATTCACTTAGTTCAGGGGGAAAAGACAGCACCCTGAACTTCAGAGCAAATACAAACAGAAATTACAAACAGATCAACAGACAGGCTTTTATCTGTCTGACCAAATCACAATATATGCATAATTACTAGGGAGAAGCACCAACATCTGGGTTTTCAAGACTGGGGGGGAGCTGCTTCAACAGCTACCCAGAGTCTCATCACCAACACTCATTCAATGAATGTGCTCCCAAAACAAAATTCCAACATAAGATCTTATATACATGCCTCAGGGCCCTGGGGCACTTGATTACCTTAGTTCAAGAAGCACTAAAACAAAAAACAGCGAAAAGTCCCATTTTGTTTGCCATTACATTTGAAAGGCAAGACTTATCAGAGGTACTTGATTACCTCAGTGCCCAGAAGCACTCCAAAACAAAAGATAATAGGGTACCACTTTACCTGCACCATTCCAACAAAGGTAAGACTCATTAAAGGCACTTGATTGCCTTAGCATTCCAAAAGAGAAGAACAGCAAAAAAAAAAAAAAAAAAAAAGTCCCACCCCAATTACCATAACACCTTGAAAATTCTAATTCCATCTATTAGGTGTGTGGGTTTTTGATATGTATATGTGTGTGTGTTTATAGATATATACATATGCTTATACATATATACACACATACATATGTGTGTATATATAATGAATAAAGTTGAAGTTCAGGACCTCTAGAAATTGGTATCTACTAAGAAGACCCTGAACAAAATAATTATGAAATCTTTGTTGTCTAGTGCAGTGGTGTTTGGATAAAATGCATACATTTTAGCTTTAGGATAATTCTCACATGAAGGTAAAACCAAATGAATCCTAAAGTACATAAGTTACCTGGAATCTGTGGCTCTGTGTCTCAAATATGTTAGTATTAGAAGGGCACATTTTGACTCAACATGGTATATGAAGAAAATGTCCCTTCATCACTTATTTGAAAATCACCAGAGATATTCCTAATTTAAAAAAGAAAGAAAAGAAAGCCTTAATGATCTATTGTTTTCAACTACAAATAGGTAAGATTTCTTTCTATTGGGTCAGTAATTAGAAATTCACAGGTCATAGATTGAGAGCTGAAATTTAGATTATGTCCAACCCACCTGTTTTATAGATGAAGAAACTAGGGACTAAAATGGTTAAATGTCTTATTCAAGGCCACAGAGGCAGTAAGTTGCAGAGGTGGGATTTGACCCTAGGGACTCAGAATTAAAATCTTGTGTCATTCCCACTTGATATTTTGGAAGCAGTGGATTCCCTTTCCTTACAGCTGGTTCAGTGACTGTGATATATAAAACTAAAAACAAACAGGAAAAACCTGGTTTTTCTAACTGATTTCTCCATCTAAAAATTGAATTGCCTTTGTGTGTAGATTAATCATTTGTGACAGAGGGAAATTTTCATATCTCACTGAAACTACTCCCCAAAAGGAAATCAGTCTCTAGTCCTGCCAAACCTGCCTTTTCTCTGTTCCCCATTTACAAGTCTTCATTTCCTATTTCTGTGCCTTAACACAGGCCATCCACATGGCTGAAATGCACTATCTCTTCTCCTCCACTTCAGAGTCCCTCTTCCTTTAAGATGCAGCACAAGCAACATTTTCTGCATGAAACTTCTCCTGATCTACCAGAGTACCTCTCTTCCAAAGTACCTTTATATATGTTCATATTATAGTCACTTTATATTTGTGTTTTATATGTTGTTGCCTCTACCTTTAGAATGAAATCCCTACTTGGGAGTAGGACTTGTTAGATCCTTTGTACTTGTATCTCCAGTGTCTAGCATAGTGTTTGGCACATAGTAGGTTCTTAAGAAATGCTTGTAGATTGATTGATTAATTGAAGGAAGTTTTTATTTTCATGGAGCTAACAGCCTTATCTGGGAATTGGACTATAACTTCTTTATTACCAAACAATCAAACAACAAACATTTTCTAAACCCTTACTATGTGTTAGATTAAATGCTGGCAATAAAAAGACAAAAATGAAACAGTCTTTTCTCTCAAGGAACTTACATTCTACTGGGGGAAATCAGAGAGAGACAGAGACAGAGAGAGAGAGAAAATGATGGTGATCCAAGTCCAGGAAACCAGAAAGTACTAGTAGCTACAGTAGTCAAGAAAAACTTTATAAAGAGGTGTTGCTCTTTAAAGAAAGACAGGGATTCTTTGAGACCCAGATTTGGAGAAAATGCATTCCAGACATGCAAAGACATAGAGACAGGAGATATAATTTTGCAAATATAAAACAGCAGGAAGGTCAATCTGGTTGGGTCATAAAAAATATAAAGGACAGTAATATAAAGGATGATAAAGGATGATAAGTTTGGAAAGGTCAGCCATCCAATTCCACTGCTAAAATACATAGAAACGTCAAGATAGCATTAATTTTTGTTCCTTCTTAATCCTAAAAGTATATTCTCATTCCCTCTATCATTTGTGAGCCCTCTGATTTTGCCATTCCTTCCCACAAAATACACTGATTCACTTCTAGGGGGGCCAGAGTTCAATTAGTCCACAGTGCTGCAATCTGGCTTCTCCACCTTCACTTCTCCAGTTTTTTAAAGATCTATTTACATCATTATTCCACTATGTCCACTTCTATCTCTTGATAATTGCTCTTTGTCTTTTTTTCACATCTCACTTTTTTAAGGTTAGATTTAAATATCCCTCTTTTTGAACATACATATTTTTTTCACTGGTGGTTAAGTTTCAAGCTTTCATGATCTATAATTTTGGATTGAAGCTTTTTGAAATATGTTATTCCATTACATCCTGAAATTCTTTGTCACTACTGAATAACCTGGTGCTATTTTAATTTCTTTTTCTTTATATTTGAAGATCTTTCCCCTGATCTCATAAATTTTGTTGTCTGTCATTGAAAATGTTCAATTTTAACCACTATATGCCTTGCATTTTAAAACATAGTTATTGTTATTTTCCTGGAGATGATCTGTGGATTCTCTCAATTGATGCTTTGTTGTCAATATTCAGAAGTTCTGGGAAATTGTTTTTGCATTACTCCTTGAATTGTGGTATTTAGGCTTTTTCATATGTCACATTCTTAAAGATGACTTGTATTGTTAGTTGACTCTGCATCCTGTCTGGAATATAATTCCTTCAGTCTTTTAAAATTATTGCTTTTGCTTCTGTTATACCAGATATTCCTTTCCTTCATTGTTTTGTATTCCATATCTGTTTCAGCAGTCTGGCTAGCAGTTGTTGTGGGGGTGAAAGACCAACACAAGCCTAACAACAAGCATGCTGGGCCAGCACACTACCAAAGCCCAGGTTCTTTTGATCTGCTTTAGTAAGGAAAGCAACGTTAAGGGGTTGACAAGCTTGCTTTAATTCAGCATACAAATATCATTCACTTAGTTCAGGGGAAAAAGCCAGCACCCTGAATTTCAGAGCAAATACAAACAAATTACAAACATCGACAGACAGCCCAAATATAATTCATATTTACCAACATCTAGGTTCAGCCCGGGAGCTCATAACAAGGGCTGGCCCTGAGTTACTCGCACCACCATGGCTGTGGGTAAGAGCTCCAAAGAATAGAAAGCCACCCCTGGTTTTATATCTTTTTCAGGGTCAAGGGTGAGTCACACATACAACTCACCCACGTGACCTAGAATCATCACAAAGAGGCGACTTCAACCCATGTGGTCTAAAAGCCTCTGCTGTCCCAGACATGTCACTCAAACTCATGTGTAAACTAGGCCCTCCCCTGAGGCCTAATGAAGGAAACAAAGGCCAAACTCTTCAAGGCCACCTGGTTGAACTGAGTGCTAAGAGCCCATTTTGTTTACCAACACAATATCTCTTAATATCTTTTTATTTACTTTTTAAAATAAACTTTTATTCACATGTTTTTAATTTTTTTATTCATACCGTTTTCTTTCTGTCAATTTCATTTCTCAAGATTCTTCCTCCCTGAGCGTAATACCTTATAAAAAAAATAAGAGAGGGATAAACAAAATAGTGTAGCAAGATTGACTGATATATCAAGAAAGCTTGACTTTATATGCAATGTTCCATCTACACACATACACACACACACACACGCACACACACTCACACACACACACACACACACACACACACACACACACACACACACACACATATTGAAAGAAGTTGGAAGAAATGTCTTCTTATATCTTTTCCTTAGGGCCAAACTTGGCCATTTTACTTATGCATCATTTAGTTTCAATTGTTTTGTTGTTCTGTCCATTTATATTGTTGTGGTTGTTGGATGCGGTGTTTTTTAGCTCTACCAACATCACTCTGTCTGTTCATACAAGTCTTCATAGATTAAGACCAACAAAAGAACATTAGGTATAATCCAATCAAAATTCTTAATTTTATATATCAGTAAACTAAGGTATTGGAGAAGAAAATGGCAAACCAGTCCAGTATCTTTGCCAAGAAAACCCCAAATGGAGTCACAGAGAGTTGGATATGACTGAAATGACTCAACGATAACAAAGAAAGGAGGGATTTTTTGGAGCCAGAAGAAAGATTGTTGCAGTGTAAATTTGAGCACCATCTTTTGCACGTGGTAATGTCTTTTATAAGAAAAAAACAGTAGCTTAAAAATGTTTTGCTACCATTTATTTTAGGAGAATAGCAACTAAAATGGTAAAGGGACTAAAGAACATGTCATTTGAAGATGATTCAAGGGAAGTGGGAATGTTGAATCTGAATAAGCAGTCTTGGGATTAATAAGTTGTCTATATTTAGAAATTTAAAGATCTGTCATATGGAAGGTAGACTAGATTTGTCCTGCTTTGGCCTCTGGGCAGAATAAGGAGCAATGAAGAGAAAAAGAAAAATGTTGCTTGTGTCTAAGGGAAAATTTCTGAACAATTAGAATTCTCCCAAAGAGGATTGGTCAGTCTTAGGAACTTCTCTTAACGTGAAGCATTCAAGCATAGAGTGGATGATCATTTCTTGGACCTGTCAGAGGGGCTTGTTGTTCAGACAAGGGTTGGACTTGGTAGTTTGAAGGCTCTTCCATTTCTGAGATTTATTTATTCTGAGAAGGGAAGAACTTTTTGCCTGGGGAAGTGACATGACCCAAAGACAGTGAGGTGAAAATAGCAATGCTCATGAGAGAAACCAAACTGATGAAGTCGATGTGAGTTACTAGAGAGTAGTGAGAGTGATGTCTTAATATAGCAGGACTTGAAGCAGTAGAGTTTATGTGTAATATTGTAAGTAATGGGATGGGTAATCCATAGAATAGAAATTTCT
The DNA here is from genome assembly GCF_011100635.1 of Trichosurus vulpecula. Taxonomy (NCBI): domain Eukaryota; kingdom Metazoa; phylum Chordata; class Mammalia; order Diprotodontia; family Phalangeridae; genus Trichosurus; species Trichosurus vulpecula. The sequence continues at coordinate 369,543,699 of NC_050574.1, read as the reverse complement.
TGAGAGCAGGGACTGTTTGATTTTTGTCGTTTTACTCTTGAATACTTAGTACAGTATCTTGTACATAATAGATATTTAATAAATATTAGTTGATTTGAATTGAAATGGGGAGCTACTATAGGTTCTTTAGCATAGGAGTGACAGATGAAAGTGTGCTATTTTTAGAAAGATTGCCTGACAGATGGTATGCTGGATAGACTTGGTTAATGCCCAGGCTCTATGGCCTCCTGCACCTCCCACCCCCACCAAGTAGCTATCCTGTGTTCTGTTCCAGCAAAGCCTTTTTCTTAGCTAGCTATGATAGCTGGAATGCATCTGATCAACTAATCCCTGCTGAGATATTAGCTGACAACAGCTTATAGTGTTATCCCATCCAAGGCACTGGGGGGAAAAAAGAATCTGTAGTGGTAGAATTTCAGGCATCATTAACAGACTGGTGGGGGAGGTATATTTGGAAAGTTGTCTTCCTGAAACCTTTAAGATTAAAACATGTAAGCAACCACCTACTCAAAAGGACAACCTGATCTTGCCTATCAACAATGTACTTCAACAGTGAGTTTAGCCCTTCTGGTGAACCTGGGCTCTCAAAGAAATTTAATATGGGTCCAATGATGTCTGGTTTTTGATCACCAGCCTAGCTAAGTGCAGAGAGGTTTGTCACTACTTTAGGTAAAGGGTGATAACTTTTTCAGTCACAACACTTCACAGAGACAATCCACCATCTTATGTGAGAATTGCATTCTACATTAGTGGAAGAATTACCCATACTGATAAATTTACGAATTCTTGAAATGTTGATGCATTTTCCTTATGAAATCAGAAGTAGAAGTATCTTAGTATATTGTTTAATGGAGGTCATGCAATGTTTTGGGCTGCTTACTTGTTTAGGTTGATTCAATTATAGGACTTCAGAGCTAGAAGGGACTTTCAGAGGTCCTGTAGTTCAACAGACTTAATTATAGTTAGCATTTATATAGAGCTCTAAGGCAAATTGATTTACATAGGCCGTCTCATTTGATCGTTACAATAACCTCATGAGGCAGGTGCTATTATTATCCCATTTTGCAGACAGAAAAACTGAAAAATGGTACGCTCTAGCTTGGAGGGGAAAAAATTAGTTTTTCAATGGGGTGTGTGTGTGTGTGTGTGTGTGTGTGTGTGCTCTTTTTAGGAAGGTAAAGGAATTATGCATGATTTTACTTTTCTCTGCTAGATGTAATGCTCACTCTCCTTCCATGTACTCATGTTATATGAGAGTAAAAACTATACTATCATATATACAGCCCTTTTGATAATTACAAATCAATTTAAAAAATATCATTTGATCCTCAAAATAGTACTAGGAAGTAGTGCAAAAATTATTATGCTTTTTTAGAGAGGCCAATTTCAATGGGCAGTACACAGAGCAAATTCATATTGGCTTCATATTTATTTCAGTTCAGTCTATTAAGTACATTTCCTTATTTGTTTTAGTGACTTTTAATTTTTATATGATCTAACAGGCTAGTTTCCCTCTGTATATACAGAAAAAACAAAATAAAACCCAACCCACAACAATGCCAGTATATCATACATTTTCAAATATATTGAGAGAATTTTTTTTATATTCAATCCATTCCCTAAATTAGAAATGACTTTTTCCTGTTTCCTCAAAGCTTCAAGTGAAAGTTAAAGAAAGCAGGAAGGTTGATGGTTGAAACTGAGAGGGCCTTATAAATAGATACAGAGGAATTCCACTGGGGCTTCTGATGTACATTGGCCCACTAACATGTTTTCCTTTCTTTCAAAGGTTTACCTTGCCTTGTTTTGTTCCCTTACTTATTCCTTTTGTCCCTGGGCCAAATAGGTGAATCTGCCAAACTGATCCTCAAGTTTCTAGCGTCATTAGCATAAAGTACTTCAGGCCTATCTTACTTGTTAATTATTATACTTATTAAATGTTTGTAGAATTGAATAATTAAAATTAATGATCATGTGAAATGTTATATGTCATCAGATAAAGTTATATAATAACAGAATGGATTAGCTATTAACCATGTCTTCTAAATATGGTATACTTTGCCTTGGGATTTCATGGACAACACACTTTATGTTAGAATGATGGTCAGTATGCTGGCATTGAAACCCATCTAAACATGAAACTTCAGTTGCTTTAATGTAAAGATGCTATTGCCATTTCTGCTTCTCTGCAGGAAAGTAAAAGTCAGTGATAATTAATCCCTAGCAAATGTGGTGATTTCATATTTAGTAATATTATACCGCCATTCTCTTCTTTCTTGTAGGGAAAAGCTTCACACTGACCATCACCGTCTTCACAAATCCACCCCAAGTAGCCACCTACCATAGAGCCATCAAAATTACTGTGGATGGACCTCGGGAACCTAGAAGTAAGTTACCTATTCCTTAAGTATTTACTTCATTGGACAACTTAGTCCTTATTTGTGGACCTAGCAAGTATGATGTCACCTTCAAGGAAACTGAAACTTTACCAACATCCAGGGGGACTTAGAATAAATCAGCCACCTGCACTTAAAGAAATTACATTCTAAACCCACTGGTTCTTCAAATACATTATATCAATGGAAGAAATTGTTTGAAACACAGCAGTGAATATCAGGAGATAAACCAATGGACTGGGTTTAAGTTAAATTAGGAATTTCTTGAAGGGATGTGATATATTTGCGAAACTGTTCATCAAAACTATCTTGAAATTATACAGAACCCATAATAAAACACAGGAGGAGGCAAAACTCATTAACATAGGTAAATGCAGCATATCAGTGATGTTGCTCTATTATCCATTTTAAAAATGTGTACTGAGATAGATGTTTTAACCAGAGTCTGATTTGCGACATCAGGGAATTAACTTTCCTTGCATTGATGAAAACCTTTACTGCACTATTTTGTCTACTATGAATTTCTTCTTTTGAATAGGATATGAATAAATGGGAGTCTTTAGAGAAAAGTAACAAAATATAGATGAAGAAAATGAGTTTGTGAAGGAATTTTTAGAACTTGAGTTTGTTTAGTTTGGAAACTAGAAAGCTTAGAACTGACTTCATTCAGAAGAGAAAACCTCAGCTTCAGTCTCAGAGGATAAAGTGGGCCCTTCTCCTTGCCAACACCAGCTCTTTATGCCATACTTTCCTATCTCCTTGAGGGGCTTGCCCTTTTGATTATTCCCCCTCTCCTGAATTTTCAATTTCTCATTCACTCATTTCCTCCTAATTAACTACAAAGATGCCCAGATCCTCCTTATTCTAAAAAAAAAAACAAATTAAAAAAGAAAACAACCTTCACTACCCAAGTCCTCATCTTATACCTCCTTTCTTTCATAGTCAAACTAGGAAAAAACCATCTACATTTGTTTCCTCCTCTTCCAGTCAATTCTCAATTTTTTACATTCTGGCTTCAGTCCCTACAACTCAACTAAAGCTACACCTTCTAACATCACCTATGACTTCTTTATGGATAAATTCAAAGGCCTTTTCTTAGTCCTCATCCTTTTTTTTTTAACAACTCTAAAACTTTCAGCACTGTTGACTCTTCCCTCTCTCCAGTTACTCTTTCTTCCCTGGATTTTTGTGATCTTGCTTTATCATGCTCTTCGTCCTACATGTCTAAATAATCTTTCTCGGTCTTCTTTGCTAGCTTTTCATACCTGTGCGTATATGTGGATGCAGCCCAGGCCTGACTTGAGCCTTCTCTTCCTCTTTGTCTGTGCTCTTTCCTCTTGATCTCATCCACTTTGATGAATTTACCTTATCGGTTCTAAACAAGTGACTTCCATATCTTTATATCCAGCCCCGTTGTCTCTCTTGATTTCCAGTTCTACATGACCAAGCTCCTATTGGGCATGTTCATCTTAATGTCCTATTGGTATCTTACACTCCCCACATCTAAAACAGAATGCATTATCTTTTCCCCTAAACGCATCCATCCTGGAAAACTGAGGAGAGCCAACCTATGCTCAGACAGGTGGCAAAGTGGATAGAATGCTTGTCCTTGCACCATGAAGAGCTGAGTTCATCTTCAGATATTTATTAGTTGTATGACTTTAAACAAGTCATGTATACTCTGTTAACCTCTGTTTCCTCAGCTGTACAATGGGGATGAGGATAGCTCCCACCTACCTCACAGGGTTGTTGGGAGAATCAAATGAGAAAATATTTGTAAAGTGTTTAACACAGGGCTTGGCACATAGTAAATGCCATATAAATGCTATTTATTATTATGGTTTTTAATGTAATGGAGAAAATGACTACCTTGATATAAACCAGGGTTAAAAATAAGCACATGTAGCTTGTAAGGATATAGTTATCAAGCACAGGGCAAAGATACATGTTAATAGTTCTTGCCTTGGTTCAGTCGAGCACCAAAATTCCCTTGTCTCCCCTTTTCTCTGCGGAAATGATACCAAGATGGCGGCAGATGTAATGGGATATTCCACTAGATCTAAAAACACCAATGAGTGGTTGTTCTCAGTAGGTGCCTTTTATGTTCTCACGGAGATACTAGTGCAAAGCATCCTGTTATTCATGAAAAGGAAAAATCTTTATGTTCTACCTGCCTATATGTCAAAGGTTACTGGACAGTGGTATTCCAAGTTCCCTCATGCCTTAAATTCCCAGATGTATGACAGACTAGGCTCTTTCCTCTTTGAAATTCTATCTGTGTTTCTCTCTTGTAATATGTACATGCCTGGCTGTGGCTAATCACATCATCCTTCCTCCAAATTTCCATTTTATTTTTTTTGGTCAAGGATACAACTATTTTTTTAAAATGCTTTTTTGTTTGTTTTAAAGATCATTTATCTCTTTTCAGTGATTGATTCCCTATAACATTTCAATGCAAATAACATTATTAATAACCATAGTCAATCAAAGGAAATCAGTACATTGATCATTTCTGAAAATGTATGCCTCATTCCACAATCCTTGTCCACCACCTCTGTGTCTTAAGTCATGATTGTGAACAATTCTACAGTGAACAGAATTTTAAAGTCTTTGAAGGTAGCTGTATTTTACATTACTGTGAATTGTGAAATTGCTCTCCTGATTCAGCCTACTTGATTCTATATTGGCTTGTACAAGCTAGATTTTTTTTCCATTTATATTTTATTTATTATATTATAGTACAGTATAGTGTAGTATATTATATTAATTATATTAAATATACATTATTATATATTATGTTTATTACTTCTTAGGACAAACTAACATTCCATAATCCATATTTTGTTCAGCCATTCCATAATTGATGGGCACTCCTTCTGATTACAGCTCTTTGCTACTGCTGTATAAGTGTTACTATAAAATTTTTTGTATATAGATCATTTCCTCTGCATTTGATGTCCTTAGAGTATATGTCTAACATCTCATCATCTTGAAGATTGGTTCAGCTTTGATTCTCAGCACTGCCTCAACACATTCAGCTCCCTCTCTCCTCTGGGATGGTAGAGCAGTGAACTCTTCCTAAGGCCTCTCTTCATTGAGGAGTCAGACTTTTCCTGCTAACTTCATTGGTTTCTCATGAATATCTTGTACCACCCCCTCCCACGTTCCCTCTGGTAGTCCTAGCTTCCTTTTATGTATTGTCTTCTCTCATTAGATTGTAAGCTCCTTGAGGGCAGGAACTGTTTTTCTTTTTCTTACTTGTATCCCCAGCGCTTAGCATGCTATCTGGCATACTGTAGCAGTACCATAGTAGTAGTGCTGCTGTACTATAGTAGATGCTTAATGAAGGTTTATTGACCTACGATTATTCACCTCTGACTATAGTGACATTTCTGGGTTAAACTTGTTTGAGTCTAATTCCAAATTGATTTCCAGAAAGGTTGGACCAGTTAACTGTTCCACCAACAGTGTGCTTGTCCTGCCACGGATCTTCCAATGTCTACCACTTCACCTTTTGTCATCTTTGCTATTCTTATAGGGTGAGGTGAAAATTTAGGGTTGTTTTAATTTGCAGTTCTCTCGTTATCAGTTATTTTGAGCGGTCTTTAAAGTGTGTCGATACCCTGATGAGTGACTCCTGGTAGATGCAAATTATTATGAGATTACTAATAAATTGTTGTCTATCTCCAAAGATCAAACAAGAATAAGTGTGTAAGTTAAACAAGGAAGACTTTTATTAAGGATAAGAAAGAGCTCTGTGCCTGTGATAATGTTTAAATAAAGATAAAGGCTATGAGAAGAAATTACTGAATCTTTATCCATAGAAATATATATTAGTAAGGGTGTTTAATTTTTGAAAAGATAGCCCTGTTGGTCTAATTTTTTTAATCAACCAACCAAAAGACAAAGTAATATGACTACTTAATGTGGTTGTAAAATTTTTTTGTACCTCTTGTTATTTTAAAATTTATTGTAACAATAGGTGTTGGAAAGACTTGGAAAGAAAGGGAATGGAACATTTTTACACAGTCTTTCCTGTCAAATGATATGGGGGTGGGGGGGGACAGGTCAATTCCCTTCTTTAAGATAGTTCTATACCACTTTAAAATAGTTCTATATTATTATCCCTTGTTACAAAAACCTTAAAAGGTATAAAATGTATGTGTTTGTAAAGCACTTAACATACTTCCTGGTATATAATAGATACTACATAAATGCTTATTCTCTTCTCCTACTGATTATTTTAAAATAATTGACCTGTTATTTGGTAGTATAATATTTCCCCCACTATGGAAATTATTTCTGCTATAAAGTTCCACTGATTTTAGAGAAAAGCACATAGACAGAAGGAATCCTATACATAAGGAAGTTCCATGCATATAACTCTAAGGAATCTATTTGCTAGTATGTATGGAGATCATTAATTAATGAAATATAACACATTAAAAGAGACTTTCCTTTAACTTGAAAATTTTGGCCCACAACAGTGGTATAATTGGTAAATACCATTCCATCACCCCTTTTATCATTGATTTTAGCTTTATGGATGAAGCCAAATTGTAGAATGTTTGAAGGTTGGGTTTTTTCCCCCTTAGTAATGAAAAAAACAGTAATCATAATTTCATGTGCCTGGAATTTGGTTTGGCCATATTGTGTGGAAATAATAAACTAGACACATAAATGCCTACATATATTTCTTTCACTGAACCATTTGAATAGTTCAGCTGCACTCAAATATGGTCTTTGGCTTTTAAAAAATAAAAATTAAAAAAAGAATCGCTGTCCCCAGTTGACCCATCTGGGCATTTCTCCTGGTGAGCTGGATTGGGGCAGTCCATCCGATGTCATAACTCATCATCTGTTTAGTCAGGTATCCATAACATCTAGAACATTGAGATACCTAATTAAAAATTCAAAAGGTTAATAAAGCAAATATTGACTATTTCTGGGGACAAATTCTGCCCTCAGGTTAAAACAGTCCTTCACAATGGTTATGTTGTGCTTGAAATGTTTAGATTCATAATTACTGACAGTGAGGTCAAAATTATAATTTACTAACTCTTAAGAATGTTGCCTGCTTAGGCTACTAGTCTTCTTAAGTGCAACATATTTTTTTTTAATTTTGCATGCATTTATTATCTGCCTCTCTCATTTTCCCTTCCCCCAAATTGAACAATTAAAAAAATATGAATAGCCCAGCAAAACAAATTCCTATATTGGTCATCTGCAAAAATATATGTATCACTCTTCCATTTAAGTCCATCACCTGTCTGACCAGAAGTGAGTTGAGGGGGGGGGGGGTGTCACAATTTTTTTTAAGTCTTCTATTCAACAGATCTCAAGTGTTGTGAAGTTAAAATAAGATCTATTAAAATAAGGTCTAGACTATCTACTATTATGGTATAAAGGCCTTTTAAAAATATTTTGTCAGGAATAGGCTGTACTGATAATCTTTTTTTTTTTGCTTTATATATTTAGATTGCTGATCTGTGTTATGAACCCAAATAAAATGAGACAAAAGAAATAGAATTTATTGATTGCACTCAATTTTGAGTGATATTCTGATTTTTAAGTGTTCATTATTAGAACATCTTTGTGCTGAAATTTCTGTATTTTGAGTTAAGAGATATTCTCAGCTTCTCACTAGTTAATCAGTAGGACAAAATAATTCTAATTTGGTTTGCTCCCAAAAAGAAAGTACCTATGGATTTGACAAATGTTGCATTTGCAGTGACAGCACTATTCTAACTGAGGCAAGGACATCTGGGCTGTGTATATCTCAGCCAACTAGTTAATTAAATCGAACCAAAGTAGGTGAAATGTATCAATCACCTACTTCCCACCAGAGCATGGCATACTCTACAAAACTATCTTTATGCCTCTACTAACAGAGACTTTGATTAAGCTATATAATTTTATTGTTAGAAAATAGTAAAGATTATAATAATAATGACACTATAATAGTAACAGTAGAAGAAGGGTCTAGTTACAGAAGTGGGGAACCTGTGACCTCGAGGCCACATGTGGCCTTCTATGTCCTTGGGTGTGGCCTTTTGACTGAGTCCAAATTTTACAGAACAGATCCTTTTATGCCACATGTGGCCTTGAGACCACAGGTTCCCCACCCCTGGGATACCTCCTTCCTTCACCCTTCTACTCTTTGGCAGTGGAATGTTGGCAAGATACTATGCATCTGGGACCCTGTCTAAGATTTTATGGCATTAATTGTTCTTGACTGGTTTGAAAACTATTTAAGATTATCCATGGTCTTTGACAATCATATTGCATTTAACAGTCCACAACCATTGGGCTGGTGTTTAGGGTACAATTTTTAGCATGACTTTCCCACAATATATTATTGAATTTTTTCTTGCATGCTTCCTTGGAATTCTGACATATTTAATGCTTCCTGTGGAGCATAAAATTCCCTACTAATTGCATTCTCACTACCTCCCTATTACTCTCCCCAGTAACCCCTAACTTTAACTGTCTGCTCCCTCATGCCCATCATATCTCTTCCTACTTCTAATGTCCACTTCAGGTCTTCCTGCCCCTTATACCATGACCTCTAGAATGCTTTCTACATAGTCAGCTAATTTTCATCTTAAACTTCTATCATGTGTACTGAGAACTAGCTTCCTACAAACAAGACTGTTTACCTAGCCCCCTTTTCCATTAAGCTGCTGTCCCTTTAATAAGTGAGCAGTCTAGCTGCTGAAAGAGACAGAAAAGTGGCCTGGCCACACTTTCTTTCATATCCTTCCATTCGCTGGTGATGGTGCAGTAAATGGAATACTCCGTCCTCCTCATTGCCACTTCCAGACTCTCCCTCTGACATCACTCAGTAACCTCTAATTCTTTGAGGTTCATACTATTCAAATTTGTCACTCAATCCAGATCCTGGTCATTATCTGCTGACCCCCAGGCCATTCTCTCTCCTTCCTTAACGAGTTTAGTGACTGGCTGCTAGCCTCCCTCACATAACCTAACTTCTGAGTTCTGAGATCTTCCCCACTAAGATAACTTACTTTCCCACTCCATTTCAGCTATACACAGGGATCGCCACACCCTACAACCCCCACAAGTATTCCACATTCAAGAACTCCCAAATTCTTTCCTCTGATCATAATATTTTGTCTTTCCACTCACTTTATGCCTTACTCTTAAGCCTAGTCTTCATCCTCACTGAGACCTCCACTCTCTCTATCCCTTAGTAATTTCCTAAGCCATTACCTTATGCATTGGTGGTACTCTCTTCCCTTCTCAATCTGAACACCTTGGTTCAGTTCTGTTACATTTTATAATCTCATATTCTTTGTTCCCTTGTCCTACTGCTGATCCTTCTATGCCAAATACTATTCCAGTATTATTCCAGCCATCTGCTTTCTTTGGTCCTTTTCTTGTGTTAAAGAATGGAGCTAGGGGAAATGTCAAAACTCTGCTGATTGGATCCTCTCACAATTTCTTATCTAATCTCGATCTGTTCCTCCCTGAGGGAAGGTTATCATCCTGCTCCTCTGGAATTGATCCATTACCCATTCACCACAGTAGCTCTTCCAAACCCCTTACCTCTTCAAGCTTCCCCTAACACCCTTTCTCCTCTCTCTCTCTCTCTCTCTCTCTCTCTCTCTCTTCCCTCCCCTCTCCCCCCCCTCCCTCCCCCCCCCCCGTCTCTATCTCTGTCTCTCACTCTCTCTGTCTCTCTGTCTCTGTCTCTCCCTCTCTCTCTCTGTCTCTCTGTCTCCTGAAGATCTCACCTCCTACTTCATGAACAAAACTGAAGCTAAGATCTCTTTCTCTTTGCATTCTCTTTATCCTGTTGCCCTCTGACACCATTCCCCATTGCCATCTCCTTTACTCCAGTCCCATGTGTGGCAGTCTTTCTTCTCACCCAAGCCAATCCCTCTATATGCATCCTGAATCCCTTCCCCTCCCACATTCTCCAACAGATTACCCATTCTCTCTGATCTTCCATGTCTCCCTATCTCCTGGTTCCGTCCTTGCTTCTTTGTAAACACACCAGTCCTCCCCATCCTTAAAAACCCCTCATTTGATCCTACCATCCCTGCTAGCCATTATCCTTTATTCTCTCTTCCCCCTTTCACCCAGCCTCCTTGAAAATCATCTCTTCCTTGGTGCTTCAACTTCCTCCTTCTCACTCTTCTTAAATCCTCTTCAGACTGCTATGCAACCTTATCACTCAACTGAAACTGATTTTTCCAAAGTTTTCTAAAGTGCCCTGCTTGTGCTTCTTTGGTGAGGACACTTCATTTCCTGCTTCTCTGCCTTTGCACTGTGTCTCCTTGATGCCTGAAATTCTCCCCCTTCCCATCTTCAAGTTCCTGCCACCATTTGCAGGAGGCCTTTCCCAGGCCCTCCTGCTATGAAAGACAGCCCCCCTAAGGTTGTGGCAGGAGGCATTTCCCAGTCCCTCCTGCTATTAAAGACACCCCTCTAAGGTTTTCTTCCATCTTATGTATCTCCTATGTATTTGCTTATGTACATATTTTCTCCCAGTTCAAATGGAAGCCCCTTGAGGGCAGGGACTGTTTTTACATTTCTTTGTATCCCCAGTACTTAACACCTGGCTCATAATAAGTGCTGAGTAAATGTCGGTTGATTGATTGATTGAGAGCTATAGATACATGAGGCTATCACCGTGAACCCACAATACCTTCAAGTGTAATAAGGTTGCTTATTGTACTTAAGGTTTCCTTCAGATATTTGTTCCATTTTCCTGAGAAACTTCTTTTTAAATTAAATTCGAATATCATTTAAAGTGGTTACATAAAACTTTGTAAGTAAATTTGCAATGCATTAGTAAGGAGGCATAGAGTATTAGCCACAATACTGTTACTGAGAAACACAAAAGAAAAAGCCAAATGAGATGAGTATTGGGCTTGAAAAAAGTCACATCTTTTTATGATTATGAATTTGCTGAATTCATAGCACCAGTGCAATATTTGGACTTTGAAATTTGCTATCACTTGCTCTTACATAAGTAACTCACTTCTGATCGGATATTTCCTTAAAACCTTTACTATACTTCTATCAACTGTCTATGATTATAAAAGCATAATCACTTTTTAGGTCATCTGCAATTTTGACTTTTTAATATATATTTTTAAAAACCTAGAGAAAAGTTTCCAGTATTTTGGAATCCTCCCTTTATGGAAAATTTTTAGGACTAGATAAGAATTGTCCAAATTGAAAGGAGATGTATTGTGATCTGAACCAGAGAAAGGAAACATCACATCAATGGAATCATAAATCCATAAAGAGTCAATGTATATACTTAGTAGGCAAAAATAGGAATACAAAAATATGTGTGTGTACATATATACACATACACACAGCTTGGCCAATTACTACCTTAGATTTTCCATCCTAAAGCCCACGTACTTTCCTTGGAGAGTTAGCATGGCATAGTGTACACTGGTCTTGGAGTCAAGATCCGGAGTTAAGATCTAATTCAGCCACTTACTGGGCAAATCACTTAACCTCTGTATCTCAGTTTCCTCATCTACAAAAGGAGTCAGTTGGACCTGATATCCTTCTCTTCCAGTTCTAAATCTATAATCCTATGACACGTCTTTGGGATTATTATATTGTTTTTTCCTATGGTATCCTTTTGTTTCTTTCATAGAAACTTAGAGTTGAAAAGAAATGTAACAGGCATCTAAATCCAACTCCCTCCGGACTTGAAGCATCCCTGACAAGTATTTAATCCAACTTTATTTGTTTTTTTGGGTTTTTTTGCAACTTCCATCTATCATTTTACTTTACTTTACTCGTACCTTTTTACCTGAAGGAATTTTGTTATTATCATGATGTCATTTTACTTCTGTAAAATTTGTTTCTTGCATTCTTAGTTGGCCCTAGAATTTATTGCTCAGCCTATTTGAGTGGCTCATTATCTAGGCATAGATACGCTCTGGAAACAAGCTTAGGCAAGGTTATTTCTGGCCAGCCAACTCCATTTGTGAAAAGCTCCTAAACCGAAGACTCTTGTAAGTCCTTTGAATTGTAACTATTCATATTAGCTATACATGTATAAATAGTGTATGTCCAGCATGTAGTCATCCTGTTTGCATAGACCCATGCCCTGCCACATATTACTACTATTATGCTTCTTTGCTTTTATTATGGATTGATTTTTTAAAAATCATAATATATTCACTTTCCATTTTTTTATTTTCAAAAGCATTTCGATTCAAGTTTTTCCCCCTTGACACTACTAAGGAAATCCATTCGTATTAACCTGATCAAGAGTTATACATCTTTTTTTTTAAATGGTAATAAGGAAGGTCAGCATAAATAGATGGCTTTACATTAGGTATTTTTGTGGCCATTTGACCCAGTTGGAAATGTCAAATTCCTTGGTCTTTTCTATGTTCATCTCTATATATACACATATGCTTATATAGATGTTTATTTGTGACTAGAGCTCTTCCTGAGAGGCCATGGTAACCTTCATGGTGGGCCTAAAAGTCATGAAGACATTACTTCCAATTGTGGTTCTGACATATATTAGCTGTGCTAACAAAAGCAAATAGCTTAACCACTCATTGCCCCAGGCAGCTTTATAAGACTATAAATGACATGCATGTTGAGTTACAGAGGAATTACAGATCTGCTTTGGTAGAGGTTTCTATACTGGAAGTTCCTTACATAGATGAAATCACACACACTGAAGTCACCACACCCCATAATTTTTAATTCTTCCTAAATATTTTTGTTTCTGTTTTACTAATTCCTTTTTATTATGTTTTTGTAGAAATGGCAGTGAAGAAGATTATACAATTTAATCCAATACTGTTAAGATATGAATCTGTACTGATTGGTATATTGAGAATGCCAAAATTCAATATAATTTGAGTTCTTTATCAATATTTATGGATTGCAAATGATATGTTTTGTAGTTTGAAATCTAGCCTTACTGTATATATACATATATGTATGTGTGTATGCATATATGTGCATATATACGCATGTGTATACGTAGATATACACACATATACATGTATCTATTTAATCAAAGACAAGATAGAAGCATTTTGGTCCTGAAAGCAAAACCTCCCCCACACCTTTTAAACTTGATAAATTACATTAATCTACTAAATCCCTAGATCTCTATGAAATAAATTAATGGTAATGCATTAGTTTGGGACATCCATGAACTTCATATTCTTGGGTTTCATTAAGTACAAAATTGATTAAAAGCCAGAATTTTTTTTTAAATCTTTCAGTTTGTTTCTGTGACTGAAATAATTTTAAATGTTCTCCACTACCACCTTTAACTATTCAAATCTTTAATGATTCAAGCATGGTACAAAATGTAAAAGACTTTTAGTTTACTATCACATGAGAGTCATAGATTACCATCTTGGATATACTCTTAAGATGAGCATACAGAGCCGTTAACTATTTGCACTTTGGTTTACTCATTACCAGATTAATTTATTTCCCATTAATTGAACTTGATGATATTTAAAGTTATTTAACCTTAGAGAGCTGAGAAATAATCATGTAATTTTTATTGCAAAATTCTTTGAGATGAGCTAGAATTCATTAAATGACCCTTATCCTATAGACTGTTCTTAGGCAAAACAGTTGGAATTTTCAAAATGGTGGCATTTTCCCAAAATCGCCGGGGTGGGGGGCACGAGATTAGTTTCATTGGCAGGGAATTTAAAAAAAGAAAAACTTTCCTATAAGAATGGACCCTAGAGCAACGGTAGAATAACAGCTTTATTCCATGCTCCTTACAAATTGCTCAACCCAAATAGAAGACTTTTTAAAATAGATTTTGACAAATTTGTTCATCATACAAATAAAGCAGTTAGTTCCTTTTTAAATTGAACACCAGCTACTTTAGCTGTGGTCTCACACTGCCCTGATGACAAGAGATCCTTTATTTAAGCAAATATGGATTTAATCATCATGTAGCTCTGTGTGTGTGTGTGTGTGTGTGTGTATAAAGAAAAAAATATGGTGCATACAAAATCTTGAAAAAAGTCTTTCCCCAGAAAAGAAAGATTGTTCTGTTGGAGGTGGTTTTGTTACATGGGCCAGACTTTCGGAATTTATCAGGAAAGACCTGTGAAAGGAAATTGGAAGCACTTAAATTACTACCCACCAATTCTCATTTTTTTTCGGAAGTTTTGCCACTTTGTCCTCAAAAAGAATCTCTCCACGTTCTTAGTTTATTGCATTCCCTATTTGAAAATTGGAATTAAGGAGAAACAACATTAAATAAATGATTTAGCATGCTAAATTGTATCTTATTTTTGAGTACTTTATTAAAAGCCATTTAACCTCAGGGTGTTTCTACCCTACTCTCCAGTTCTGTGTTTTATTACTTTTCCTTTCAGTATAATGCTAACAAAATCGGAAAGCTATAGAAATTCTACAAGGTATATGAGATAGCTTCACAGCTTACAAAGTCCTTATTCTTTTTTTTCTTTTCCATGGCTTTTTATTTTATAGGCTTCTTCCCTCTAACTTCTGTATTAGATTTCACATTTTCAAAATGTTGGGCATCTAGGCGGTGCAGTAGCTAAGGCACCTAGCCTGGAGTCAGGAAGATTCATCTTCATGAGTTCAAGTCTGACCTCAGACACTTACTGGCTAGGTGACCCTGGGCAAGTCACTTAACCCTGTTTGCCATAGTTTCCTTGTCTGTAAAATGAGCTGGAGAAGGAAATGGCAAACCACTGCAGTATCTTTGCCAAGAAAACCCAAAATAGGGCCACGAAGGACTGAAAAACAAATGAACAACAAATCAAAATGTAGTTTCTGTGCCATTTTCCCAAATTGGATCAGAAGTTGCAGCTTCTTTTAAGGAGACATATTTTTTTAAATACTAGATGTTGTCTTGTTTTGCTTTGTTCATTTGCTGACATGCTTCCATGAGAAGGTTCTTGGAAAATAAGTTCTGTTCCTTAAGTGATTCATACTTCTGACTTTTCCCTATCATCCACAACCATAAATTAAATAAGTAACTGAATCTGGGTCAGGGTACAGGGAGAGGGACATCCATATATGAGTATTAAAGGGTAAACTATTCTCAAATAGGTGCTGTGTTTCATCACTGAAGTTTAAAAGTCAAGAGAATGTTATGCTCTGAGCAAAGGAGAGCCAGCATTCTATGATTGGAAGCCCAGTAGAATGGACAGGACTTTGAGCCCTGGTGTGGCCCCTGCCTAACTGAACAACCATAAGCAAATCAATTCACCTCTTGGGTCTCAGTTCCTTTACCCAGATGATATGGATCTTTAAGTTCTCTTACTTCTGGAGTTCAGCAATTCTACAAGTTAATAGCACAAAAAAAATCCTGTATCACTGAGTTAGATTGCACTTTAGTCAGCCTGCTAACATATGAAGCATGATCAGACCAAATTAAGAAGTCAGGAAAAGAGGCTAAAGGGGGGGAAGAATGTACACCTGCCTATTGTGCAAAAGAAAAAAAGTGTGAGTTTTACTCCAGAGTAATATAATATGAGCAAAGATATCATATTAACATATCTCTGAGATATTGGCAACCTGCAAAAAAGGATAGAGAGACGTACATAAACCCACAAAGTTTAGGGAGGAAAAACCCCATATAAACCTACAAATATGGCTAATTTCTTGATACTGTTTGGTCAGAAACCTTTATGCTACGTCATACCTTAACTCACACACCAACCCATACTATTTTTACTATTATAGATGTGGCATTGATTTAATTGTTAATCATTCTGAAAGCTTCTGTCTCCTTCTTCCTACACACGATATTATGGGCTGTTCTTCATTACCTGCTCTACCTTCACAATCTTCACAATCTAGCCACAAAGAGTTTTGGTTGACCACATCACTTCCCTATTGAAAGTTAATACTGTTTGACTCATTCTGTGTAACTAACCTGGAGCCAAAGAAAACAAGCCAAAGAATAACCTGCTTGTATGCAGTTTGGAAAGTTCTCAGAGGCCCTGCTTTCAAAATACTATACAGTAGCTTTACTATATCTCCTCTACTGCAGCTGCAAAGAAAGTGAAGGAAGCAGAGGGTGGGGAAGATTGAGGGAGGAGGGAATGGGGGGAAGAGAAGACTGGGCATAACCTCTTAAAATTTATGAGCTTTCCCTGAACTGAGGTTCTACTTGTACACATCGGAGTATTCATACAGAGGGGAGACTGTTTAAGAAGTTAAAAGTGAGAAAAAAGTTCAAAACGTTTCACTGAAAAGTCAGTTCTCTGGCTGCCTTCATAGTATAACATTGCTATGCAAAGCTGTTATGAGTTAACTAGCATACTGGAGGAAAAAAATACTTGAAAAAGTATTTTTTGTTTTTGATGGGATTAAGGATCAGGGAGGGTGGATGTTGTTGGGATCCAAGGGTGAACCGTTCAGACTCTTGGGATGCGTGCTCTCCCTTTCATTACTGATGCAGGTGTGGTAGGAAGGAGAATTAGGGAGACCCTTATGTCCCAGAAGAAACATGGAAATGTGGAACTTCTATTACAAGGTCACCAGGCATGCATCAGACAGTTTTGTTTTGTTTTGTTTTTCACTAATCTATGGCTCTTAATATCCCAGGTGAAATAAGTGACTTGTATTGGTCCATTAGTTAATGGCAAGTGTCCCCATGATGGAAAACCCTTTTCAAGTTGTTGTTAGCTGCCAAGTATCATTGGCAACCACAGTCGAGCATAAAAATGAGCTTTTCACATTTACAAAATTATTTTTAGAATGACAAGTATAATGCTCCTTTCCTGGATGATGGAGAAGAGGGTTTGAAAGACTGTTCTTAAAACATATGCACACTTGTTCAACTCACTCAAACCACAAACACCCCAGACTATTTTTTATGAGCCTATTTTTTTTAAAGTGATTTTTGAAGGCATTGGACTCTTGCTGTAGCTAAGGCCCTGGGTTGGGATTGCCATCATGTCCGCATTTTGCCGAATGAGAAAATGAGATTCAGAGTAGTAAAGTAGCACTGCTAGTAACTGTCAGAACTGTCAGAATCAAACCCAGTTTTCTGATTCCAAGACAAGTATTCTTTCCACTACACAGCTAACTTGGGTTGGGGTGATTGAGGTTTTTTGTTTATGTTTCTTCGTTTTTTCATTTGCATTGGATGTGATCGGCAAAGGTGACTAGATACAAGACTGACTGGATCTTTTCTGATGTTTTTGATAGTGGACATAGGGGCTCAAACTAGATGAAGCTTGAGGCTTTATGAAGTACTTTAATGTCTCCCTTAAGCCTCTACCCTGCTGCAGCCTCACCAGAATGGTTAGGTTTCAGTGTGCTCAGTATGCCATGTTGCTGTGACGTATCATGCAAAATGAACAAACCATTCACAGGCTCCCTAAGTTAAAGGCAGCAGCTTCGGTAGCATTTCTGGATGAGTGCATTAAAACCCAGCCATGTTGAGGAGAGAAGCTTAAGTGAAAAGTAAAGACTTCAGGAACCCTCAAGTTTAATTCAGTCTGGGACACCAGGTCAAACACAAAAATCAAAACATTCCCAGTCAGCAGTGGAGCTAGCCACCTATGCCAATCACATCCAGCCCCGGTTCACCAAACTCAGTTGTCCCAAGCCAGCTGTCAAAGTAGTGTTTAGAAAGCTGAACAGAGGCAATTGTCTCCTATCCTTTTTATTTTTAAAAATCTATTTCTTGAGATAAACCATGACATAGTGAAAAGAGCAGATAGAAAACCTGGGTTCAATTCAGGCTCTGTAGTGATAAGGGCTTTGGCCAGGATACTTTACCAACTGGGTCTCAGTTTCTTCATTTGTAAATGAGGAAAGTTGGAATTAATGATCTCTAAGCTTTCTTCCATTTCTAAATCTTTTGAAATTAAAGACTTACCATGCTTAGTGAAATAGAAATACTAGGAAATCAAGCAACTCTCTCTCTCTCTCTCTCATACACACACATATTCCTACATATGCCTATATACATGTATATATATAAACATACATACATATGTATGTATGTGGGAGGGGAGAAAGAGAAACAACCATAAGTATTGTACTAGCACTCTTTGTAGGCCTCCTTGATGTTCCTTTGATAAAATACTTCATCTCTCAACTGTGGGCAGTTTCTTTGACTGTCCCCTATGCCTAGAATGTTCTCCCTCCTCATCTCTATTTCCTGGCTTTTCTGGCTTCCCCATCTTCTACAAGAGTCATTTCCCAAGCCCTCTTAATTCTGGTGCCTTCCTTCTTTTAATTATTTCCTGTTTTTCCTGTATATGACTTGTTTGTACCCATTCATTTGTTGTCTTCCCCATTAGATTGTGCCCACTGTGATGGCAAGGACTGTTTTGTATCTTTTTGTATCCCCAGAGCTTAGCACAGTTCCCGGCTCATAGTAGGTGCTTCACAAATGTTTATTGACAGACTCATTCACTCTAGTAGAGTGAGAACTTCAATCCAAAGGAGTAGCGTTCAGATCTTGAATCCTACACCTATCAGCTGTGTCAACCAGGTCACTGACTCTTGGTTTCCTTAGCTGGTTTCCTGTATTAACCACCCCGTGATGTGATGAAAGCACCTTGTAAATGTTAAAACTATATAGAAATTGAAATACTCTTATTATCAGATATATGCCTGATCCTTGGGCAGAGGGGACCCTGAGTTCTCAAAAGCTATGCCAGCATGAGACCAGTTCTGATAATGAAATAGGAGGAATTGGTACAGCCTAGTTTTTCCCAATATCTACTTCACAAAGTCCTAGAAAAATGCACCAGAATGAGTCTTGAATGGTAAATCCAAGGAAAAGTCACAATGAGTCATCCCTCTAGCCCAAGTAGGCATATTGAGACAAAGGTTTATGGTTAGACATTAGAGAAAAAGGGTCTATCCAGGAAGATACCAGTATGTTTGAAGGCTTCCAGCTCTGAGACTGAAATGAGGCCTGTGTTTGTGTACTAAGGCAAGAAGTCCAGGATCCAACATGGAGGGGACTAACAGTGGGCAGGGAGTAGAAATAGGAACTAACTTATAGCTCTGTTCCTCATACTTCAGAGCTGTGTCACAGAGGTATACTTAAGGTTGGCAGACCAGGACAAGGAGCGATCATGGGCCTGAGGCTATGTGCTGAGCAAGCATCAAGAACAGAAGTAGAGAGTGACCGTGTGGCTTTGACCCTGGGAGTGGAACTAGGTCTCAGTTCTAGCCCCAAGCCTAGTCTGAAGCCTGTAGCAGAGTAAGTGGGGCAGATAGCTTAGACCAAGAGAGAATCTGCATTTCTTTCACTTTGAACATGCATAGCTTTCCAGCTAACAGTGGACAGGGAAAGCAGAAGTATGATAGAGTTCCAACATAGTGTTAGACCACAGCTGTTTTCCCAGACCCAAAACAAGGTCAGAAGTTTGCAAAGCTCAGACCAGGAAGGCAGTAATCAGACTTTGCTCTGGGTTACACCTCTTTAAAGCCACTGAAAGACTGCAAACCCTCAGTCTGAGATGTCCCAGAGATCCTTGTATAATGCCAAATACCTAGAAAATTCAACATCAAGATCCAAACAATACCAAATATAGTCCAGCCATTCTGTCTAGCTATGCATGGAGTTTGCCCCTAATATAAAGTCTGAAGTAAGAAATAAGGTAAACAACAAAAAAAGAATCCCACCATTAGAGCTATTATGGTGACAAGGATGTTTGAGACACCGATATATAAGAGAATGACTGCAAAATGTCTTCAAACAAAATCTCAAAGGAAAACACAGATTGGGCACAAGTTAAAGTAGAATTACTCAAAAAAAATGAAGAGAGCTTTTTTAGAGTTAAAATCATTATAAATGAAAATATAGTACTAGAAGAAAGAATTAGAAAAGGATTGAGAGATAAAAAGATTTGGAAAATTAAAAAAACTTAGCAAAAAAAGACATATAAAACTTGACCAAGCAATATACTACCTGAAAATTACAGTTGATGAAATAGAAATTACTCACTCTAAGACAACAAAAATCTTTTTTAATAGTAAAAATGCTGAAAAAATAGAAGAAAATATTACAACTAACCTGGAAAAGAGGTCAAGGGAAGATAATTTAAGAATCAGTTGGTCAACTAGCATTTGTTAAGCACCTACTATGTGTCAGGTACTCACTGAACTACTTGATAGCTGTGATAAAAACAAAAGTACTTAAACGTAGTATTTCAAGAAATCCAGGGGGATTTCTGGCTATATCTTTTAGAACCAGAGGACAAAATGAAAATAGAAAGAATTTCAAAAATCAAAACCCTTATGACATCATAGTAAAACCCCAGAGTTTCCAGATTAAAGGAAAAAATGCTCCAGTTAGCCAAAAAGAAAGAATTCAGCTGTCAAGGAGCCACAGTCAGGATCACAGGAGATTTATCAGACAATACTACACAGGAGGGGAGGACTTGAAATATGACATTCCAGAAGGCCAAAGATATAGGCTTACAAACAAGAATATGTTACTCAGCCAAACTGAGCGTAATCCCACAAGGTGAAAGAAAATGTGCTTTTATTGAAATAAATGAAATCCAAGCATTCTTGATGAAAAAAAATCATACCTGAGTAGAAATCTTGCTAGATAAGCATAGGAATCAAGAGAAAAATTAAAAGATAAATATGAGCGAACCATCATAAAGGACCAAACAAACATGAAATGTTTACATTCTAATAAGGGGAGTTCCCTGGAACCAGATAGATTTACAAGTAAATTCTATAAAATATTCAAAGAAAAATTAATTCTAATATCAAGTTATCTGTTTAAAAAATAGGAAAATAGTGGGTCCTACCAAATCCATCCTATGATACCAACACAGACTCATTATTACCTCTGCTATTTGATACAATATCCAAACTAGTTAGCTGTACAAGTAAGACAAGAAAAAGAAATAGAGGATAATAATAAAGAGGAAACAAAATTATCACTTTTTTCAGATTGTTTAGAGAACCCTAGAGAATTAACTACAAATTAATTGAAACAATAACATCAGCAAAATTGCAGGATATAAAAGAAACCCATGTAAATCATCAAAATTTTTGTATATTACCAACAAAACCCAGCAGGAAGAGACAGAAGAGAAATTCCATTTAAAATGACCACAGAATGTACAGAATACATGGGAGCCTGTATGAATGCAACTACAAAATAGCATTTACATAAAGACCAACCTAAATAATAAGAGAAATATTCGTTGTTCATGGATATACTGAGCCAACATAATAAAAAGAACATTGCTACCAAAATTAATTTACTTATTAAGTGCCATACTAAGCAAACTACCAATGTATTACTTTATGGAACTGGGTCAAGGTTCTCAAGGAAATAATGGGGGAAAAGGTGAGAAAAAATTGGAGCTAAGCAGTACCAGATCTCAAACCATACTAGGAAACAATCATCAAAGTGATTTGGTACTGATTAAGAAATAGAGAAGTAACTAATTGGAATAGATTAGGTGTGCAAAATACAGAAGCACATGAATACAGTTAGCTTAGTGTTTATAAAATCTAAATACCCTATCTACCAGGGCAAGAACTCAATGTTTGACAAAAACTCTCAGGAGAGCAGTCTTGCAGAAACTCTATATAGATCAAAATCTCACACTATATACCAAGAAAATCTCCAAATGGGTCCATGACTGAGACATAATGGTGACATAAAAAACAATTTGGAGGAGCCAGGATGAAATTTGCCTTTCAGATCTTCAGATATGGAAAGAATTGATGACCAAGTAAAGAAAAGAGGCAAAATGGACTATTTTGATTACATTTTTTAAAAACTACACAAACAAAAGTAATGTTGCTAAAATTAGAAAGGAAACTAGTAACTGGGGAAAATGTCTTTGAAGAAAGTTTCTCTGATCAAGGTCTCATTTCTATTATATGTAAGGACCTTATTCAAATTTATAAAAATAAGATTGGTTCCTCAAATGATAAATAGTCAAAGGATATGAACAGGCAGTTTTCAGTGGAAGAAATCCAAGGTATTATAATAGCCATTTGAAAATTAAAATACTCCAAATCACTATTAATTAGAGAGATGGAAATAAAAGCAACTCTGAGAATGTACCTCCTATGCATTGGATTGACAAAACTAACCAAAATAAAAGGAAAATGACAAATGATGGAGGGATTATGTGACGACAGGTATAAGAATATACTATTGATAGAGCCATGAATTTCCAGTCATGGTGGAAAGCAGTTTGCTGCTATTCCCCAAAAGGTACTAAATTGTGCACACCCTTTGACATAGCAATGACGTTACCAGATCTACACTCAAAAGAGATCAAAGAAAAAGGAAAAGTGCCCAAATGTTCAAAACCATTCACAGCAACTTTTTGTGTTCTAGCAGAAAACTGAAACTAAGGGAATTCGCCTAAATTTGGAAAAGGCAGAATAAATTATGATATATGAGTATGACAGAATACCATTGAGGATTTAAGAAATTATGGAGACAGTTACAGATATATAAACTGATATGGAGTGAAGTGGGCAGAACCAGTGGAACAATTTATACAATAATAGCAGTGTAAAGGCAAACAATTTTTAAAGTCTTCAAAATTTGAATCAGTTCAGTGACCAACCAGGATTTCAGGGGACCAATAAAGCTGCCTACCTCTTAAGAAAGAGGTAATGGTCTCAGGAAACAGATGGAGATTTTCCTTTGGAGGGGGGGGAACAGGGAGGAACATGGCCAATTCAAGAGTTAGTTTTTCTTGACTATACATAATTGTTTCAAGGATGTATTTGTTTTGTTTTTTGAATGGGAAGGATGGAATGGAGAGAAAAGAAATATTTTTGGTTAATTGAAAAATAAATAAATAAAAAGAACAGAGTGTGTAAGCATAAGACAAGCTTTGGCAGGTCCTATCATGCTGGAAAGACTTCAAGTATGGGCCTGGCATTGAATCCAATGTCTGTCACCCAAGGACCAGCCAAACTAAGTTCACAAAGGCTCATCATCAGGTTAGCTGAAGGATGATGAATTTTTCTGCCACAGTAACTATAGAAGACTGGCTACCAAGTACTAGGTGAGGGATTGTGATACGCGTAGGTAAAAACCAGTGAAACCATGGATCCTTGAACTACTGACACACTACAATTTATGTTGTTGTTACTGTTACTTGATTTTGAAGAGAGCCTGGGAGAGAAAGTTTGGGTTAATCCTTTAAAAGACTTCAATTAGTAGTTGTTTCCTATCTCTCCTTCTCTCCTAAAATGCCAATTCAAAGCTGTTGATGAGATTACTCATGGGAAAATTCCTGTTATGCCAAGCCACTAAGCTTTGTTGTTAGGGTTGTTAAATGAATGAATGAATAAATGAACGAACAAATGGGAAAAGTATGTATTAAATTCTTATTATGTACAAAACACTTTATTAAGTGGCAGAGATACAAACAAAAGGACAGTCCCTAATTGCAAGGGGCTCATGTTTTAGTGGAGATGACACATATGAAAGGTAGGTCCTGTGGTCCTTAGGATGCGGTGGCAAATTATATGATAGTGATTCTTCTTTAATGTTATTTCCACTAATAAAATTATATTAGTTTCTGCTCTGATAATGCCAAGGACTTTGGTGACCAGAACTTTCTTTTCTGGGTCTTCAGTAACAGTGGCTTTAGCACCTGCAGGAGCAATTGCCAGGCTGCATCTCAACAGGGATTATTTCCAAGGATTATAGCTGAGGGAAGTGGGCTGAGAGCTCTACTACTTCCAAGGCTCTTGGGTTCAGGGTTCTAGATTGTCTCCATCAGAGTCCAGTGCAGGATGGTGGTTGGTTGACTTGTACGGCACATGCTGCCTCCTTTCTCTCCCTTGGAATGTCTTGCTCTTTCAGCCAGCTTGGGTTGCCTATGCCGTATGTGACATTTGGTTGACAGTTTGTGGGACTGACTGGCCAATTCTTCATAGAGTTTCTTTCCAGGTGATGCCTTTCAGGGCTGGGCCGGAAGCAGGACCCATGGTCTGGGACCCATGGACCCAGGGCTCCTTTGCCAGTCTGTTGGTTGCAGTTGATCCATAGCTGTTGCTGGTGGTGATGAGGAAGACATGCTTTCACTTATTCTTTTTTTCATAAAAATATGGAGCGCTTCATGAATTTGTGTGTCATCCTTGTACAGGGGCCATGCTAATCTTCTCTGTGTCGTTCCAGTTTTAGTATATGTGCTGCCTAAGCAAGCACTTCACTTATTCTAAAAGAAAAAAAAAGTATACATTAGCATATAGGCTATGAGGAAAATATTCTGTTGTCTCCTGGGCAAAGAGTTCCTCCATGACTGGGGGAATTCATTCAACAAATACTTATTTTTTTAATTACCAATTTAGTATTTTATTTTTCCCCAATTACATATAAAAACAGTTTTTAACATTTGTAAATTTTGAGTTCCAGATTTCCTCCCTCACCCCCCACCCCACCACATTGAGAAGGCAAACAATTTGATATAGGTTATACATGTATAGTCATGCAAAGCATTTTCATATTTGTCATTCACCAAATACATATTGATCAACTACTCCATCCTTCACTGTTCTAGGCATGACAGAGTATACAAATAAGTATGAGGCAGAGTCTTTTCCCTCAATAAGATTATTATATAAATTATAATATTTTATAATTATAAATTTGAATATATCATTATATAAAATATAATTACAATATAAATTATAATATAAAAATTATAAAGTTGGGGGACATAGCAACAGTTTAGGAGATGTTCCAAGGCTATAGACCATGAGTTCAGGGAAGAGAGAAATCATTGTGGACTGAAATTCAATAGAAATTATCTGAAGGAGGTATGACTTAAACTAAGCCTTCCAGGGTGGGTAGAATTTTTAGAGTAATGAGTGTGAAGGACATTTTAAGGGTGAAATAAGGGCTAGCTTGGATCGTATTTATAAATGCAATGAACAGGGGACTTTTGGCACCAGGAATGACAACACCTGGTCTACTAGTGAAGATGACATTTGTAGAAAATATTTATAGAAAGTTGTTTCAACAATTTGTCTAATAGCTGCTGTGGGGATGTAAAAGCAACAACAACCAGCTCACAGAATGCTGCAAGCCCAGGTTCTTTTGATCTGCTTTACTAAGGAAAGCTACTTTAAGGGGTTAACAATCTTACTTTAATCCAGTATACAAATATCATTCACTCAGTTCAGGGGGAAAAGCCAGCACTCTGTGCTTCAGAGCAAATACAAACAAATTACAGACATCAATAGACAGACCTTGTCTGATTAGAATCTCAATGCATAGTTACCAGAGTTTAACAAAGTCCCGACATCCGGGTTTACAAGCTGGAAGGTTCTACAGCTGCCTGGAGTCTCCACATCAGTGTGCCACCAAGAGTGAGAGCCCAAGCAAATATTTCTGTCTTCTCTTTTTATGCACTGTCATCAAACTGAGTGACCAAAACTTAGGCTCTTACTATTGGCTCTAGAGTTAGCACCTCCCCGTAGGACCCTGAGGGCTTCACACCCACGTTGGCTTAGCACCTAGTAGTTAGGGGTTTGGGGTCTACTTGAGAGCAAAGATATAATCAGACCTCCCTTCAATGGCCCCACCTGAAGCCCCACCTTAGTTACCAATTCACACCCACATAGGCTTAGCACCTAATAGATAGGGGTTTGGGCCTGGGGCTTAGTACCTAATAAGACTCAATCAAAGACACCCAGCTTAATTGATATTACGAAAGTAAAAGGAGTTCAGTCTCCATATTCTTCTGGGTCAGCTGCCTTAACCCCCAAATACTGGCTATAGATGAAATTGGGAGATTCTGTCAGCTAACTCCCCAAGTGTGATATTTGACTCCATCTCAATGATGAGTAGTATAGGAAGTTGGTATTTTTGAAGAAGACTGGGGGCATCCATTTGGAGGACTAGAGCACATTCCTCACAGAATTGTTGGGGCAAGACAACTGAAGGGAAACCAGAACAACTTGGACAAGAGTAGGGCTGACCTTCAGAAAAAATGTGAGAGTAGTAAAATCCCATCTATGGTGCTCCCATCTTCTCCCAAACACCTCCCTCACTTTACCAGGGCCCCAAACTGCCTCAGCACCAAAGTGACTCACAGGTACCAAATAGCATCACCACTCCCCGTATTGAGTGTATCTTAGCCATGTCCTTTAGGAGCTAGTCCTAGGCAGCTGAAACTAATTTGAAGTTCTTCCAATTTCCCCACCCCCCTTTTTGCCTAGATATGACCATTAGTGCTTGGATTACACCTTATTTTCCCAGTTTGTCTGTTTTGTTCTGGCCTCACTTTCCGACCCACCGAATCTTGACGCTAAGATGCTATTCTTCTGTAGCAGTCATTTGAATTCTCTTGACTCCCTGATCCTACCTGCTAACAACCATCAATTCCATATAAATCCTGCTGCCATCTATTATGTCTGCTCCTACTTCCAAAATGCTGAAGGAAATTGAAGGAAATTATGAAATCGTGCTGACTGGGTCCACAATAAATTTATGCTAACTAACCTCAACTGGGCCTTCATTGCTACAAGGTCATCCTTTTATTCACATCTTGTTGACTCTCTAAACCAGGGGTGGGGAACCTGTGGCCTCACAGCCACATGTGGCCCTCTAGGTCCTCAAGTGTGGCCCTTTGAATCCAAACCTCAGGATTTGTTCTGTGTTCTGAAGTTTGGAGTCAGTCAAAGGGCTGTACTTGAGGACCTAGAGGGCCACATCTGGCCTTTTGGCCGCAGGTTCCTCACCCCTACTCTAAACCATTTTTTCTGCTCATATCTACAATTCAACCCCCTCTTAACAAATGATTTTGCCTCCCAACTTGTGTTCTTATTTTACTGAAAAGACTAGCCATCCAACTTGAATTCTCTCCACTCTCCTCTTCCACTCATTTTAACATCTCAGCCTTCTTCTTTTTAATCTCAGAAGGTAAACTCCTTGAGAGAATGGGCTGTATCTTACATATCTTTTTGTTGCCAGGCCATATATTATTACCTTTCAGGCTATACTGCAGGAGATTGCCTGCTCTGGCAGTGGAAAGGCTAACCCTGGTCAAGAGGAAAAAGAAAATCTAATCCCTTCTTTCTGCTGCAAAATGGAGTTATGCCCCTAGTCACTAGACAGATGATGAGACCAATGCTGAGGATGTTTCTTGAGTCCTGGGCCTCAGAGAACATCCAAGAGTGAATGTAATATTTTGCAACCTGGAGCTATTGGTTTGGCACCTTCTTTGTGATATATTCTGGGAAATTAACAAGTGAGACATTAAGGAGAGAGGGTTAAGGTGGCAAAAACTGTTTGAAGCCTAACTTAGTTATTGATTTTGCTTTGAGCTCGGCTGGGTTTTATACCCTCCTTCACTGTTGCTTTCTATATCTTTTGCTTTTATGCCTATCTCTAGCAATTACGTCTTAACTTGTGTCTTAAGGATATTCTTAGGGCATTTTTGTGTGTGGCGGGGAAGATGGAAACTACAAAGAAATGAAGAAGGCTTTTGGCAGCTTTTTGCTTATTTGGGGATGACACTCAGAAACTCTAGTAGTGATTCTTTTTTTGAAAATAAAACATACAGGGGGCAGCTAGGTCGCACAGTGAGTAGAGCACCGGCCCTGGAGTCAGAAAGACCGGAGTTCAAATCCAGCCTCAGACACTTGACACTCTTACCAGCTGTGTGACCTTGGGCAAGGCACTTAACCCCAATTGCCCTGCCAAAAAACAAAAATAGTGATAGTAGTAGTGGTAATAGTAGTAGTGGTAGTAGTAGTGGTGGTGGTAGTAATAGTGATAGTAGTAGTAGTGGTGGTGGTGGTAGTAATAGTGATAGTAGGAGTAGTAGGAGTAGTGGTGGTAGTAGTAGTAGTAATTACTTGCATGGGGGCAACTAGGTGGCACACTGGATAGAATACCAGCCCTGGAGACAGGAAAACCTAAGTTCAAATCAAGTCTCAGACACTTAACTATTGCCCTGCCTTCCTCCCTCAAAAATAAAAAGATAAAGCATACATGTTAAGATGAAAGAAAACTATATAATTTGTGCCCTATTTGAATTCCCAGCTAGATCGTTGCTCACTAAATTGCACACTCTCTGTTGCCGTTTTTTACTTCAGTAAGCTAAATCATTTCCAAATATGACACAATTACAGTTTTACTAAGTCAAAGCTGCCTTTTCTCCAAACCAGCTTTACTCTCTTACATTCTAAAGGTACTGTTGGTTAAACTGAATGTTACCATTCAGGGGAAGCATGGAGGGAAAAAAGATTTTTTTTTCCTTCAGCTTTCGTGTAGGCAGCCTGTGCAACTCGTGAGCTGGTTATTTCAAGGTGAAAAATAGTGCATGACAATACAATGCATCCATCCAATATTTATTAAATGCTTAGTATGTATAAATCACTTTACTGGGCCCTGAATGGGCAGCTAGGTGGCACAGTAGATGGAATGGCCTGGAGTCAGGAAGATTCCTCTTCCTAAGTTCAAATCTGGCTTCAGACACTTACTAGTTGTGCGACCCTGGGCAAGTCACTTAACCCTGTTTGCCTCAGTTTCCTCATCTGTAAAATGGGCTGAAGGAGGAAAAGGCAAACCACTCCAGTAAACTGCTCCAAGAAAACCCCAGATGGGGTCACAATTGAAACAACTACACAGTAGGCCCTAAAAAAGGCAAATAAGACCTAGTCACTACATTGAAAGAGCTTACAACCTAGTAACCCCATGCTTGGGATGCATTCCCTTTGTACCTGTGCTTCGTGGAGCTATGGTGTATGGAGACTGCTTATTTGATGTGAATTGAATTCTACTGAAAGGCATGCCCAAACAAAAATTACTTGACCTTACAGTGTCCAAAACTTCCATTATCGATTTTTCATGTAAGTTAAAGTATTGTACTTCAAAGATTGCAAGCATTTGGTTAGATTTTTGGGAGACTATTATGGAAAAGAGAGAAGATAAAAATTTGTTTCATAAATTAAAGCAACTCAGACCTACCCCCATTCCTGAGTCTTCTGTGAAGATTAAGTTGTAGATTAAGTTGTGAACTCCTTGAGGGCAGGGATTATGTTTTGCTTGTGCATATGTCTGTGTGTGTGTGTGTGTGTGTGTGTGTGTGTTCCCAGTGCCTCGAACATAATAGATGCTTAGTAAATACTGATTAATTGCTGAATTCCCAACTTATCTTCAAAATTTATCTCAAATGCCTCTTCCATGAAGATTTACAGTATCTGATCCCTTTTCTGTTACAACTTTCCTCCTACAGACCTCACAAAACATTTTATTTTTCACTTTTCTAATGAATTTGCCATGTTGCTCTGAGCCAGCTGTGACTCACACCAGTCTAGTAGTTCACTATCTGGACTGAAACAAAAGAAGATACTGATAGACCAGATTACAGTTAACAAAAAAAAAAAAAGAATTTACTTAACAATAGCATGGAAAGGAATTCAGCAAGAATACAACACTGGTTCAGGTAGGCATAGCCCCCCTAATTTCCTCATGCCTGTTTAGGAAAATGCATTTACTTGCTAGGCTCCAGAGGAAGCCCAACCACTTTTGGACTAAGCTTTTTGTAGGCAATCAGAAAGTCATATCAAAGGTTAGAGCCTTAGTCCTCTGAATCAGTTAAGTCACAAGAGCAAATTTCATTGCCTTTTTCTAGGGGAGAAAAAAAATCACTTAGCCTGTGTGGCAGGGACTAAGTAGCACACACATTATTTTGCATTATAATTAGCAGTATAATTATGTGGTATACCCCTCTTCTAAACTACAAGTGCCATAAAACAGGAAACTGTGGTAGGCTACCTAAACTTTGTATCTGTGTAGCTGCTAACATATAGTACCCTTTATTAATATTATTTCAGAAGAGTTAAATTATGAAAATCATAATACCTTTAGAAAGATGATTACCAGAAAGAACAATGACTCCAAAATATTTTAAGTTTTTCTTAAAGAAGGATCAATGTGTTATTTGTATGGTCAGCCATAATATTGAACATCACCAAGTAAACATCTCTAATCACCTTTGAACATGCTCAAAGCCAGGGCTGTCAGCCTGCTTATGTTTCAGTCAGGATCAGAATCCAGTGTTCGAGCCAGATGGGCGCGGTCCAAATTGAATCCCTCTTGTCTTCTGAAGCTAAAAGAGTATTTTCATCTAATTAAAAATGAATTTAACATTGATTTTTGAGTAAAAACACCAGAAATCTTGGAAATTTTTCTACTGTTCTCTAGAATCCATTGTGGGGGTTGGGGACTGGCATTCTACTTGCAAGAAAACAATAGTTAATGGGAGCCATAAAACATTCATCTTTCCAAATAGATTAGAAGGTTATAATGGAAGCACCTATATTTCATGCAAAATATAATTTGCCCTTTAGACCTTGAAGCATGATATTTTGATAGCTTTGGGGAAGAATTAAGCACTGCTCTGATCTAGTTTATAAATGAACATTTGCCCACATCTTTAATATATTGATTTTTATTTCCCTTTTGCCTGGATGTTACAACTCTCCAAAGAGAAGGAGTTCAAGGTTTCCACCAAAGTCAATGTCATTCCTGCAATTCTATGGATTACACAATCGGGAGGGAGTCCTCTCTGAATCACTTTGTGTCACCCTTTCCCATCCCCTTAGCTTCTTTCAGGGTTTACAAGATGGTTTACAGTAAAGGATCATTTTCTCTGAGTCAGTCATAGTTGTACCCTAAGTCTAAACATTCCTACTGAAGATAGCAATTATCAGTCATCATTCGTTTCTTTAAATGGCTAAATGCTTGTCATGTAATGAAATGTAGAATTTCATCTGGCATAATAATTGTTCAGTAGTAAAAATTTCTTTTTAAAAAGGAGACATAGATAGGATGGTAATTGATAGAGGAAATAAGCAACCCTTATTTTTGCCATTCTAATAGTGTTTACCCCAAATTATAAATCTGAGTACCATTCCTATCTAACAGAGGTCACTAAGCTTCCTGGCTGAGGATTATGTCACTGATGGCCTTCCTTCAAAGGCTAAGCCTGAAGAATCCAACCATCATGAATGCTATGTATGTCAATGGAATTTTCAAAAATATGTACCTCAAACTATTCCCCTCAGATCACCTGTTTCCCTTGGATGAAGCTACCTTCTGCCCAGGGAACATGCAACTTTGAAATACAGTTTAAAACAAAAGCAACTGAGTCATTCTCCTTTGAAGCAGTGAATATTTTCTAAATCTTTTCCCTTCATTTCCTACCTCCTCTTCCCCTTTCCCCGTGGTTACTATGATGAGTTTAGGCTGTACACTTAGAGAGTTTAATTAACTCCTCATATGATTTATTAATTGAGGTGTTTTATTTTTCTGCAAGATTATTTGTCTGTTAATCAGGAAAACATGAATGATAGACAAAGAAAACAGAAGGAAAAATACTATGCAGAAACATCGGATTATAGTATTATTTAGTGAAACTAAACTTTAGAAGGAGTTTCCTTTAATTGCTTAATGAAAGGAATGATGTACATTATTCTGATACCTATATCTAAGTCCCAGGGCTTAAAGTATGTATGAAACATCTCATACATATATATATATACATATATGTGTGTGTGTGTGTGTGTGTGTGTGTGTGTGTGTGTGTGTGTGTGTAACTTGCACGACAGTGGGTTTGCATTAAAGTCAAGTATTATGGACAGGAGCTCTCAACCTGAGTCCAGATTTGCTTTGCAAACAAATGAAAGAGGGTGAGTTGCATTTAAACCACATAAATATTATACTTAAGCATGTTTCCTTTTTTGAGAGCCAAAAAGTTCCTGTTAATGGTAAGAGTCACCTCAGTATAGTGGGTCTTTTTCTGGTCTGGAATCTGAGACACTGCAAACTCTGCCAAGAGGCCTGACAGCAGGAAGAAAAGTTGAGCTACTGAGATTTGGAACCAAAATACAAGTTATAAAACTTAACATTAGAATTTTAGCTACTGGAAACTAATCTTTAATTTTCTCCACAGGGAAAAAAATAAATTTAAAAAAATCCCCTCTTTGACTTAAGATTATGTTGAGAGTATGTGAAAGAGTACTGTATTGTAGACTTTTCCAATCTTGTTTCCATTCATTTGACAATCTGTGCTATGTTTATGCAGTTGGCCAGTGCTAACTTACACACAGTCTTCCCATGCAGAGTTAAGGAAAGTATTAGAGGAGAGGAGTCTCCCCTTTAAAAAAAATTGTAAAATGACTGAAAAAGGGGTTATGGGTTCTTAGATACCAATATCCACTACCACATTGTAAGTTATATGTTGTTGTTCAGTCATTTCTCATGTCTGACTTGGGACCCCTTTTGGGGTTTTCTTGGCAAAGATACTGGTGTGGTTTGTCATTTTCTTCTCTGGCTCATTTTACAGATGAGGAAACTGAGGCAAAGAGGGTTAAGTGACTTGCCCAGGCCACATAGCTAGTCAGTGTCTAAGGCCAGATTGAACTCAGGAAGATGTCTTCCTGACTTCAGGTCAGGCACTCTATCCATCATGCCACCTAGCTGCCCAATAAGTTATGTGCCACATTGTAAACAAAGAACAAGCCAACATTCAGGATTTTTAATGTGAAATTAGACAGTATCTGAGAAATAATAGAGGAAAAGTCTTAGACCTACCCAGTTTTAAATGACCTCTGTTGTTTGAAGGTAACAGTTGATTTTAATGACATCTGACAATCTTTTTGCCAAGAAATACCGTCAGTAGCCCATCCTTTTTTATTGTTTCTTTGTTTGCCTGGAGAACCAAAAGACCTTCCCATGTTAAAAGTTTTTGGCTACTGCTCCCCAGAGGTACCCTAGAATCAGCCTACAGGGAATATTTGACTTGTATCTGAAGACTACAGTCTCTTACCAAGACATTCTGTTTTCATGTTGGTGAAATTAGCAGCAGAATTTAAAAAAAGAATATTAATGAAAAGTTTGTGAGGAGGGAAAGGTATTTGAAGTGCTAAAGGCTTTAAATATATTTTAAAAGGAATTTGGAATCACCATTGCTTCTGGGTTGTCAAATATTACCCATTTCCTGTTTAAAAATCGAATTGTAGCAGGACTCTAGGACCTAATTCTTTGCTTTAAAATATATTAGTGGTTTCAGATTGTAGTATGTTCCAGCCTACTTACAATCCAGTGATTTCAATGGCTTAGCAGACCAGGCTAGTTACTAACTGCTGGACCTGTGACTTAGTACATAGTGAATTACCAACCACTAAAAAAATATTCTCCCTCCATGTCCTCATGCCTTCAAACCATCCTTATTGCTTTCGGCCCATATGATGTGAGCGCTAGGGGAGTTAGTTGTGGAGCTTTTGGACAGATATATTATGAGAGTAGTTTATAGCTTGTGGGACAGAAGTAACCTTCTACTGTGTGGGCGACAATGTGTGAACTGGCTCGATATCTCCTTCTTTCACTGAATTTCCACTGGGAACTAACCAGCTTTGCTGAATACCAGTCAGTCAGTATAAGGAGTGGGAGAAGAAGGGGGGAGGGGGAGAAAATATGGAATAAAAAAAACCCCACAAGTACAAATGTCAATGAGGTGTTTTCCTCCTTTTCCCTCTCTCTTCTGCCTTCTGCCTGCTCCTTCCCAATACAGGACATCGTCAGAAAATAGATGAACAGACAAAGCCCGGCAGCCTGTCCTTCTCAGAGAGACTGAGCGAACTGGAGCAGCTACGCCGTACTGCCATGAGGATCAGTCCACACCACCCAGCCCCTACATCGAACCCACGAGCTTCCTTGAACCACACAACAGCTTTTAACCCTCAGCCTCAGAGTCAGATTCAGGGTAAGTACCTAGAGGAAAACCCAAAGAAAACTTTTCCCTCTTTTTTTTTTCCTCATCACTGCCCTTATCCACAAACTCATATCCACACAGGGAAAACTCACTGAATGGCATTTTGTTTGTTCTCCACAAGATTATTTAGACCCTTCAAGATGTTCATTAGTTTGTATAACTTTGGTGTACCTTGGACCACCAAGAAAGGGGTAAAATTTGGAGGGCCAAAGAGATATGTAAATATGTACCTTGATTGAGAGAAATTACCTTTGGTCATACTAGGGCTTTTGTTTGTTTACTTCCTGATGGAATCTATGAGGTTTGGAACATTATAGTAGAGAAGAGAAGATGAAGGTGGGCATAATACAGGGGTAAGGAAGCTGCAGCCTCGAGGCAGCATGTGGCCCTTTAAATCCTCAAGTGCAGCCCTTTGACTAGATTCAGCTGCACTTGAGGACCTAGAATGCCACACGTGGCCTCGAGACTGCAGGTTCCCCACCCCTGGCATAATCCATAATCCTAATTTTCAGCTTATACACAGTTTTCAAATATGGTTATCTCAGTACCTGGAAACTTCTAGAGGTGAATTTTTCTGTATATTTCTATAGTAGCAATACTAAAAAATGCAGTATTTTTGATATGAAAGTAAAAGGTAGTGGCAAAAATACTGATCTTTATTTAAAAATAATACTCTGTGCTAGGATAGAAAGCATTGTTTGTTCTAGAATTGCTATAGATGATATGCTTTATTCTGCCAACAAATAAGACAGGTGGAGAAATCATTATTGTGTAGAAGTTATCAAAACCATATCTAACGCCATAAAGGTCACAGAAATTAGACACTGTTCTTTTGCAGTTATCATACTACCCTAAGGAGACTCAGGTGAAAATCAACAGGAAAGGATAAGTGGTATTTTCAGCACACAAAGGAATGGCCAGAATGGTATTAGGGTCTTGAATTTGAAGCTGCTACAAGGTTATATAGTTAGTATCTGATACCTATGTGGGGTGTACTTGAGGTCATTTACTAAACTTCAGAGGTACCACAAATAACATCGCTCTGACTAACATAGTTTTGTAATACAATCATTAGTGTATTATAGCCAAACCCACTACATATAAGGTTGTAAAATCCCACTATATCCTTCAACCCCACCACCACCCCACCACCCCCATGTATAACACTGTGTCTTTGAAGTTAACTGTCCTCTGTTTTGCCTAAGGTCGTGTTTTCCAGGAACCAATGATAATGATCATGATAATAACAGCTAACATTTATCTAGCACTTTAAGGTTTGCAAAATGTTTTATTTATATTGTATTTTGTTTGATCTTCTCAACAATCCTGTAAGTTAGGTGCTAGTATTATCCTCAATTTACAAATAAGGAAATTGGGGAGGAGAGAAGTTAAATGACTTTGCCACTGTCACATAATTCGTAAATGTCCAAGGCAGGATTTGAACTCCAGGTCCATCAGTATTATATCTAGATGTTTGTCTTTGATATTTTAAAACTATGAGTTCTTCAGGACTCCCTCGTGGATTTGAAGGTTGGAAGTAGTGGGACCTACCAAAATGAACAATTGCAGTGTGTTCTACTCCCTTCTGCAGGTCTCATTAATGTGTAGACATAGTTCTTTTTGTTTGTTTTGTACATGAATTACAACCTTAAAGAGATTTTTGTATTAGTGTGGAATTCATTTCCCTAAGAAGCCAGTCCCAAAGAAAACTTAGGAGAGCTTAGCAATGGTGACAGCTGTTAAATGGCATCTTTGTCTAGTTCCAGCTCTTCTGAGTATTAACAAAAATCTTTAATTGTATGAACCACATTGTTGATTTAATCTAATATCACATCTACATGGCTCAATGGAAAATGCCAATTCAGAGTAATTCCATTTTTTTTTCATAATGACTGATCATCCAACTATTTACTATTCAGACAAACACCAGTCTGATAAATTTCTTAAACCAAACAACCAGAGGCAATTCTGTTACCCTAGTCTAGTTATAATAAGCTGAGTTCAAATGGGTAGTTATCCAGTTAATAGTACAATAAGTAACCCAAATGAAGCTGAAAATAAGGGCCACATGGGATGCAGAAGTGGAGTATACAGCATGACCACCCCCTCTATCAATACAGTCTCACACATTATTTTCAGCCTTTTCATCATCAGATAAATTAGATTTTAGAATGCATTAGAATACAGACTGGTGTGAATCAGTCTTCTCCCTGGTACCAAAGTTTATTTGATAATCATTGGGTGAAAAAAAAACCGTGAATAAACAAAATACTTTCTAATTAGTGATTACGTACTCTTCTCACAGGAATAAAATAGATTAGGACAGATTTCCTAAATTCTGGTTTTTTGTTAGATTAAGTGAGTTTTTAGAAAATAATTTTCCCTAGAAGTCCTTTTCTCACTTAAAAAAAAGGATTTTTTAAGTTCTTTTAGTCTGTAACTTAGTAACACCCTACTAACATAACTAGAAGAATTTTTTTTCTACCAATAATGGAACCAAAAATACAATGTATATTTTTTAAAACAATGAAAAAATAACTATAAACATAAATTGAATTCTAGCTACTGTTTATTATCCTTTGTCTCAGCTAATTTGGTGAAAAATGAATCTCATTTGCAAATATACTCTGTTAAAATAAAATGAACGTAGCATTTTGTCTTCACAGCATTCAGTAGCTGCGTGGGTAGAGGTATTAGTAGGGACTTGCCCTCTTCAGCTACTTTGAAACTGTATATGCTTAGCAAAGTATCTGGTTCAACACTATCATTTTTTTCTTGTTCCTTTGTGGGGAGGGGGGAGCAACAAAAAACAAACAAAAAACCTTCTACAACACCTAAGCAATAATAAATTTGTTTTGTGGTACGCTGGGAAACTGGTAACCACTTTTTAAAAAATTGTTTAATATTTCACTGTTATTTTTTCTTTTCAAAATGTGATATGGATATATTGCCTTATCTGTGAAATTATAGAAATGGTTTAGGAAATGTAAGAATGTTGGCTGTTGTTTTAATATTAAATTATTACTTTTTCACTACTAGTTCCTTTAATAATTCTTTAATTTATTTGAGTACATTAGTTAACTCTACCCAACCAGCTTTGAGAAGTAAAATGGGCTGCCTCAGCCGGTACTGGATTCCCTTTCTATGTAGATTTTCTTTCTAAAAACACGTTACTATTTTTTAAGTCAAGAAGCATTTTCATTAATCTATCCTTCCCATTAACCCTGCTCCCATCCATGATTAAGCAACGTTTTTAAAGATGAAAATAAAACTCTGAGTAAATATATAGCTCCTTAATCTGGCACAGCTAATTCCTACATTAGCCATTTTTGGACATGTGCATATTTGTGTGTGTGTTTCTGTGTATGTGTGTGTGTGTTTCTGTGTAGATACACAAATATATCTATATGTGTGTGTAAGTGTGTTTCTTCATTTTAACTTCACCATCTCCGTCAGTAATACGTTTCATTTCCATACTTTTTGACTCGTCATTTATCTTTCCATCTTTCAGAGTTCTGTCATCTTTCAAAGTTTTTTCTTTTCTTTGTAGTGTTGTTATCATTGTGTACATTGTTCGCCAACTTCTGCTCATTTTTGTCAGTCTATAAAGATTCATTAAGCATTTGCTGTGTGCTTAATAAACAACACTGTGCTGAGCACAGAGGATACAAAATGAATGACAAAAGATGGTTTCTGCTCTCAGGGAACTTACAGTCTAATGGTGGAGACAAATGACTACGTTAAAACAAACAAGAGATATGTAGGATAAAGTGGAGATGATAAACAGCATTAAGGAGGATTAGGAAAGGGTTCTTGCAGAATATGGGCCTTTAGCTGAGACTTGGAGGAAGCCAGGAAAGCCGAGAGGCAGAGATGAGGAGGGAGAGAGTTCCAAGCACAGGGGATAGAAAGTGTCTAGTTTGAGGAACAGCAAGGAGGCCAGTGCCATGGGATTTCAGATTATGTGGGTTGCAGGATGGAGTTAAAATGTAAGAAGACTGGAAATATAGGAAAAGTCTAGATTATAGAGGGCTTTAAAACCCAAACAGATTTTAAACTTGATCCCAAAGGCAAAAGGGAGGCACTGGAGTTGGTTGAATGGGGTATGTGATATGGTTAGATTTTTGATTTAAGATCAATTTGACCACTGAGTGGAGGATGGACTGGAAGAGGAAGAGACTTCAGTCAGGGAGACTCACCAGAAAGTTAATTCAATAGTCCAAGCATGAGATGAAGAGGGAATGTACCTGGGTGGTGGTAATGTTAGAGGAGAGAAGCAGGAAGTGTAAAAGAGAAATTTAAGAGGTTGAATTGACATGACTTGGCAACAGATTGGATTTGGGGGCAGGGAGAAAGTATGAGGAATCAATAACACGTAAATTGTGAGCCCAGGTAACTGGGAGAATGGTGATATCATTGATAGCAATAAGGAATTTTTGGAGAACAAAGAGTTTGGGGAGAACAATAATGAGTTAAGCTTTGAACATGTTGAGTTTAAGATGTCTATGGAACATCCACTTCAAGATGGCGAACAGTCATTTGGAGATGTAAGTCTTGTGTTTGTCCTTCGTTCTCAAAGAGGACCATGATATCAGGGAGATGATGACATGACTTGCAGTTGACTTTGGTTTGAGGGAGGGAGAGCTGTGCAGGGTGACCAGCCTCACTTTCTCATGCAGAGCCATCAGGGTCCAGTAGCCAGATATTCATCAGGGTGACTAGAGAGGACCCAGGATACAGTGGGAGACCCTGGCACTTTTAGGCTAAGGCCTTTTCAGATTATCACTTTGAGTGAGGTAATGTCCATTCAGTGAATAGGCCTCTTTAAGAAGTGAGTCAAGAGATATCCCCTTTAATAAAAAAAAAAAATCAAACTGGGAGGGGAAGACCCTCAGGAGGTTGCTGGCCAAAAGAAAAACAGTTACTATTTACGTTCACTCTGAGCCAGGAGGGCCCAAAAATAGTCATTAAATGGTGCTTGGCCAGGGACCTATTGTTGTCCAATCTGTGAGTTCCAGAGTGAAATGAGTTTAAGGTTTAATCTTTGAGAAAGAAATCTGGCCAGTAAAACCCAACTTAACGAGGCTGCTTTAGGCCATCAAAATTTACCTTCCTTTGGAGAAGAGAGGGAGAGGGAAAAGGAGAGGGAGAGCCGAGTTACCTAACTGGCTGG
The DNA here is from genome assembly GCF_011100635.1 of Trichosurus vulpecula. Taxonomy (NCBI): domain Eukaryota; kingdom Metazoa; phylum Chordata; class Mammalia; order Diprotodontia; family Phalangeridae; genus Trichosurus; species Trichosurus vulpecula. The sequence goes on along the minus strand of NC_050574.1, from coordinate 369,504,394 downwards.
GTCCCCATTCAGGCAGCTCAGACTACTCATAGGTTGTGTATGTCCTTCATTCTTGAAGAGGACCATGACATCAAGGAGATGATGACATGACTTGCAATTGACTTTGATTTGAGGGAGGGAGGGCTGTGCAAGGTCACCAGCCTCACTTTCTTCTCCGGAGCAATCTGGATCCAGTGACCAGATATTCATCAGGACAACTAGAGATGGCCCCAGAGATGCAAGTCTAGAGGTCAGGAGAAAGATTGGGACTAGTGCTGGATCCCATTCTAACCTGCTTGTTAAATTTTCAATCTGAGCATTTACACCTCAGAAATCAGCAATTGCTACAAATCAGGGCTTGATTTATTGTTTTGTTGATTGTCTAGATATAATGTAGTGTTGATAATGAAAATTAAACATAAAAGGATGTGTGTATACATCCCCCACCCAACTCAATTGTTAAACATTTACTAGCAAACTCCTTTATTGCTTTCTTTTTTAAAAAGATTATTTTATTTTAATTTGTGGACTCAAGCATTTCTATAACATAGTATAATAAAAAGATGATTGCATATGAAACTACAAATCTGTTATTTACAACTTGCTATTAACACTGCTTGAACTCATCAGGAGCAATGTAGAAGCCTTCAAAAATGAAGTCATCACCAGACTAGAGGATTGGTTACTGGAGACTAATAAGAATAATAATTGGCATATATTCATAAATGTGTATGTATGTGTTTGTATATGTGTGTGCATGTATGTTGTTATTGTTTAGTCATTTGTTATATTTCACTCTTTGTGACCCCACAGATTTTCTTGGCAAAGATATTGGAGTGGTTTGCCATTTCCTTCTCCAGCAGATTAAGGCAAACAGAACTTAAGTGGCTTGCCTAGGGTCACATAGCTAAGTGTCTAAGGCTGGATTTGAACTCAGATCTTCCTGACTCCAGACACAGCACTCTATTCACTGAGCCACCTAGCTGCCTCCATATGTGTGTGTGTCTGTGTATCTTTAACATTTGCAAAGTGCTTTACATCCATTATTTTACTTGAGCCTCACTATACCCCAGGGACTTCATTACTTTGGTCTGTATCATCAGTTCATAGAAGTCTTCCCAGTTTCCATAGAAATTGTCCATTTCATCATTACTAATGGCACAGTAATATTCCGTTACCACAATTTGTTTAGCCATTCCCCAATAGAAAGATACTCCCCATACTTTCCAATTTTATGCTATCATGAAAAGATCTATTAGATTCTTTTTCTCTTTCTTTGATGTCTTCGGGTTATAGGCCTTGTAATGGTATTAACTGAGTCACAGGGTACCCACGAGTTGGTAATTTGGGGGCATAGTTCTAAATTGCTTTCTAGAATGGCTATACCAATTCACAGCTTCCCCAGCAATGCAGTAGTATACCTATTTTCTCGTAACCCCTCCAACTCTTGTCATCTATGCAAGTCTTATAAGCGTGAGGTATAGCCACAAAATTTCCTTAGTTTGTGTTTGTTTAATTATTAGTGATTTAGAACACATTTTTCACATGGTTATTGATTACATAGATTTCTTCCTTTGAAGAACTCTATCTATTAGGAAATGGCTCTTAGTCATATAAATTTGAATCAGCTTTGTTATTATTAGAAAGGATGGAAATAGACACCTCCTCCCAGAATCTCCATTTAAAGAAGGCACCCAGGCCAGCCATTTCTTCATTTTCCATTTAGCTGCACTCTGGACTTCATCTTTATGCCACCCAGCTAGGTATCTCCCTACTCCCCTTTTCAGTTTGCTTTTGTGTTTTCCCCCATTAGATTAGAAGCTCCTTAAGGGCAGGGACTCCTTTCTTCCTTTCTTTCTTTCTTTCTTTCTTCCTTTCTTCCTTCCTTTCTCTTTCTTTCTTTCTTTCTTTCTTTCTTTCTTTCTTTCTTTCTTTCTTTCTTTCTTTCTTTCTTCTTCCTTCCTTACTTCTTTCTTTTCTTTCTTTCCTTCCTTCCTTCTTTCTTTCCTTCTTTTTCCTTTTTTTCTTTCTTTTTTCTTTTCTTTCTTTCAAATTTATAGGCCTTAGCATAGTTCCTAGCACATAGGTAGGCCCTGAATAAATGTTTATCACCTGGACATCTCATATTAAATTAAAAACTTAGGCTTCTTCCCTCTTCCTGTCTAACATTTTATTCTAGATAGATTTTAGCTGCCTTTTGAGGCCTTTCTACAATTAGGAATTTAACAAGAATTAATGTCTTAACTAGAAGCTAAATATTTTTCTCAGCATTTAGGTAAATAGGAGATTTATAGGTTTCATTTTAGAACTTCAGCATTATATTTAAGAAGCTGCTTTAGACATAAAATTCACTATTCACTGTTTTTATTTGAAAAACAGCATTCATTTTAAGGAAATGTGCCCATATCCCCATTAAAGTATTTCAGGCATTATTGCTATATAGTAACATACAATTTCTCCAGCTGAATAATCTGAATAACCACTTCTATCATCCCCACCCCCTCACTAATTTTCAATCTCTCTTTATCTATTGACTTCTGTCCAGTTTCCTGCAATCATGTCTGTGTCTTTAGTATGCTCAAAAAGTCCTCATCTGACCTGCCTATCCTTACTGGCTGTTGTCTTATCTCTCTTCCCTTCTGTGACTAAACTACTTAAAAAGTCTATCTATGATTCATGCCTCCACTTCCTTTCCTCTTCTCTTCTTAATTCTGTAATCTGGCTTCCAATCTCATCATTCACCTGAAACAGCTCTTTTCAAAATCACCAGTAATCTCTTAATTCCCAAATTTAAAGGCCTTTTCTCAGTTCTCATCCTGCTTGACCTCTCTGCAGCCTTTGATAATATGGATCACCCTGTTCTGTTTGATGCTCTCTTCTTTCAAGGTTTCTGGGATACTACTAGATCCTGGTTTTGCTTATCTGGCCACTCTGTCAGTTTCCTTTGCCAGATCTTCATCTAGATTACATCATCTGACAATGAGCGTTCTCGTCAGTTCCCATGGATCCTGGTATAATCTCTATGTTGATCATTCTTGGATCTACTTATCCAGTCTTAATGTCTCTCCTAATTTCTTGATTTGCATCTCTATTTATTGGAAATCTGAAATTGGATGTCCCGTAAACATTTGGAACTCAACATGTCCATTACTGAAATCATTATCTTCCTACGCCTCTCTCTACCCACACTACCATATCCAATCTGTAATCACATTAGACCACGAACTTCTTGGGAATAGGGACTTTTTCTTTTCTTTGCATCTCCAGTGCTTAACATAATGCCTAGCAGCTATGAAGCACCTAATAAATGTTTGCTGACTTAATTTCACCTTTAAAGAAAGCCAGTAATTTAATACATTGAGAGATAATTTTTACATAAAAGTGGAAAATAGTATAGCCCCTGAGAATTAATTCATAGCATTAGACCTTCTCCTCTAACTCAGTGAGTGTGAATGTAGTTTCCTTGTTTATTTCTTCAAAATTATACATGACCCCTAATACCTGAAAATAGGCATCTCAAATTATACAAACATTACAAATATAAAGGAGAACAGGTTGCCATGACATTAAACCACTGTTTATTTGTTGAGGTTTTTCCTATAAAAGGGCCAATGCTAATTTTAACTTCCTGTTTTACCAGATCATCAAATTGAATAGAAAGACATTTGTTTTTTGGATATAAGTTTATGCAGGTCAAGACGCTATAAATTCCCATAACCTGGTTGTTATCTCTGCTTTTGTAAGACTTTAACCAGACAAATTTCTAAATAGATGACATTTATACAACCCTGTCCCTCACAACTTAAAGAGATGTTCCTCTGAACGAATCTGCATAATATTAATACTCTGACCTCAAATCACAAAAACAAGGAAATAGAACTGTAAATTCAGAGAACTAACTTCTACTATGACAGGGAAAGTAGGAGGAAATATGAGTTATGCCGATTTGGGAACATGGTGAGGAAAATTGTCACAATGAGGTGAATTAAGAAGACAGCTTGGCGATTTTGTGGGTTGTGGTAAACCTCAGTGGTATTTAAATAAATGGTTAAGACACTCTTGAAATCATTAGAGACTTGTGAATAAATATATAATCATATTTTAAAAATTGATTTTACATAATATTGATTGAAGCAGAAATGTTGCATCCACACTTACAAATAATTTTTGAATGAATATTAAGATTAATTTGTCATTGATTTCTTTCTTAGGATCTGTACCTACAGGTTTGTGGCTCATATCTGCCCAGTTCTTTATTTTTGCAAAGCACTTTTGTATTATCTCCATTGATCTTCAGAATAACTCAGTAAAGAAGTTAGTGAAGGTATTGTTATTCTTATACTTCAGGTGAGGAAACTGAGTTTAAGAAAAGTTAAGTGATTTGACCGGGGTCCACACAGCTAGTAAATGGCAACTCAAGTACTAGAACCCAGGTATTCTGACTCCAAGGCCAGTGCCTTTCCACTGTACCATTCTCCCTTTTAATCTGTTTAGTCTGTTTCATCAGGATCAGTATTGAGACATTCAAAATGCCCCTCTGGTTCCCCTTCCCTGTATACACTCTTAGTGATCAGACCCACTCAGTTGATCGATCAATCAACAAACATGTACTAAACATCTCCTGTTTTACTCAATGTATTTTCCCCACTTCCAACGTTCCTCTCAGTTTTCAATCTTCATCTTCCTGGTGACCAGTAGCTCTTTCCTAAGTGTGCCTTCAGACATGCTAAATTCTTCTTAATCCTTGAAAAAAAACATGACTAGAAGTTATTGCTTTGTATCTCCCATCTCTTTCTTTGTCAGATGCCTAGAAAGTCTCCATTTTCTACCCATACTTCCTCTCCTCTTATTCAGTCTTTAAATCTTTGGAATCTGATTCCTATCTTCATCACTCAACTGAAACTGCTGTATCCAAATTACCAAAGATCTTTTAATTGCCAAATCTGATCATCTGATAATCTTTTCTTCCTCCTTCTCCCTCTTTAATTTCTAGCTGCATTTGACACTGTAGACTACCATTTTCTTCCTACTCTGTCTTCTCTAAATATTCATGGCACTATTCTATCCTGGTTCTACTCTCTGACTACTCATCAGATACCCTTGCTGGGTCATTAATTATAACATGCCTCCTAATTTTGGTAGTTCCCTAAGTACTATCCTGGACCTTTTCTCTTCTCTGTCTCCACTGCCTTTGTGATCTCATCAACTCCCACTTTCAGTCCTGCATCACCTATTGAACATTTCAAGCTTGATATCCTAAAGACACCTGAAACTTCACATATTTGTGGTCCAGGATGAGGCAGTGATGGAAAACATGTGGGTGAAGGTCAGAGATGGGAAGAATAAAAATTATTTTGTCAATGAATTATACCAAAGACCCAATAGACAGAAAGTGAATATAGATGAGGAGTTTGGGAAACATCACAAAGTTAACATAGAGGCATGAAATAGCAGTTATGGGGAACTTCATTTACCTAGATGTCTGCTAGAGCTCTCTCCCTGTTTCCTCCAAAGCAAAGCAACTTGGAATTTCTTGATTTGACTTAGTGATAAGTTGATCCTTCAAAAAGTAGAGGAACCAAAAAGGGGAAATTCTATTTTTGATCTCATTCTTACCAACAGTAATAAAGTCATTTCTGGGGTGGGAATAATGGGAACCTTAGGGGGAAGTTACCATTTCTTCCTACAGTTCGTGATAGAGGAAAGGAAATCTTAGCATAGTCTAAAAAGCAACTTAGATTTTGAGGAAATGGATTTCAAGAGTTCAGATGAAAAATGCGTAGGATTCTATGATCTAAAATATTACCAGGGAAAGTCAACCCAGGAAGAATGGAACATGATCAAATATAAAATTCTGAAGACACAAAGGAAAACAATTCCAATGAGAAATAAAATTAGAATTTGAGTAGACCAGTGTGGATGCACAGAGAATTTGCCAGCCAGTTTAAATTTTTTAAATAAAAATATGGAAGAACTAACCAAGGCCAAGTAACAGAAGATGAACATAAGAGCGTGGTACGGTATTGTGAAAAAGTGTCAAGGGTACTAAGTCTCAGAATGAACCAAGGCTGGTGAGAGAAGAGAAAGAAAAAGGTTTTCTTTTTTTAAAACCTACATCGAGCAAAAAAGAAGAATCAAAAAAGGAATAAGACCTATGCTGTGGGTAGATGAAATGATAACGAATGAGAGAGAAAACTTGTACCAGAAATGACAGAACAAAAATAACTAACAGAGTTGATAGCCAAGTAAGAGGGCAGTTAGTTGTCCTTGATGAATTTAATTTAAATCAAGTGGACTCTATCTTTGGATGCTGAAATATCTGGCCGATATTTGTCTGAACCACTGCTGGTTATACCTGAAAGATCATGAAAAAAATGGGAGAGGTTTTACAGGATTGGAGAGAGACAAATGTTGTGCCATTAAAAAAAAAAAAAAACAAGAGAATGGTGTCTGCAAACTGTAGCCCAGTGATCTTGACTTCAATTCCAGGGAAAATTCTGAAATCGATCATGAAAGAGATGGCTGGCAAGCATGTAGGAAGGGGATGACTTCGTCAAGCCTAACCTCATTCTCTCTTTTTTTTACAGCATTACTAAACTCATAGATGAGGAGGACATTGTGGATATAGTTCATATAGATTTTAGCAAAACTTTTGATAAAGTAAATGAAGACATGTATATTAGATAATGAAAATCAGACAGATTCAGAACTTGTTGGATGGCCAGACTCAAATAGTAGTTGTTAATGGTCAAAGGGTCAATGTGGCTGAAAGTTTCAAGCAGAGGACTCTATTTTCACATTTTTATCAATACTTTGAATAGACATAGATGGCATGCTCACCACATTTGTAAGATGGCACAAACTTAAAAGGAATAACTACTGCATTAAATGAAAGAATGAGTATCTAAAAGAACCTTGACCCAATAGACCATTGGGCTGAATCTAATGAGATGAAATTCAGCAGGATTAGATGTAAAGGTGTGCACTTGGATGCAAAATATCAGCTTCAGAAGTAAAAGATGATGGAGGCATACATAGACATAGAAATAGTAAACATAAACATAATGTTGATGTTTTTGTTCAGTTATCTCAGTCATATCCAACTCTTTGTGACCCAACTTGGGGTTTTCTTGGCAAAGATAGTAGAATGGTTCACTATTTCCTTCTCCAGCTCATTTTACAGATGAAGAAACTAAGACAAACAGGTTAAGTGACTTGCCCAGGGTGTCACAGCTAGTAAGTGTATGAACTCAGGTGCTCCTGACTCCAGGCCCAGCATTCTATCCACCTAAGTGCTCCCAAATAAACATTATGCTCCAGATTAATGAAAACAATTTAAAATCACATTTATATTGAGTTATAAAATCATTGGCAAAATAAAATACTCTTTTGTGTTAAAAATACTAAAATTCATAGGACTAAATGAAGCTTTCCTTAATATGGGCAATATGATTTAAAATCAAGAGCTAACACTATCTGCAATGGAACTTTTAAAGTTCACCTTTATTATTTGGTATAGTTCTAGAAATACTAAATATAGCAAGAAAACAAGAAAAGGAAATTGAGAAGAACATAGGCAAAGCAGAATATTTTTTATCTTTGTAGATGCTATGATAATTGACTCAGAAAATCCTGAGGATTCAACTAAAATCAATAGAAAATAGTAACTGCAAAATTTTGATTTTTTTTCCAATTGCCAACAAAATCCAGAAGAAAAATTAAAAAATAAATTTCATCAATATTCCTACAAAATTTATAAAATATCTATTTAACAATTGATACAAGCATTATTTGAATACATCATAAAACATTTTTTGCAGAAGATACCAAGATTTAAATAAATGGCAAGGAATTAATTGTTTAGCCGCATTAATATTGATAAAAACAATATATTTTCTTTTTTATTGTTTAATTTATTTATTTTTAGTTTTCAGCTTTCATTTCCACAAGATTTTGAGTTACAGATTTTCTCCCCATCTCTCCCCTGCCCTCCACTCCCAAATGGCATGTATTCTGATTGCCCCTTTCCCCAGTCTGCCCTCCCTATCACACCACTCCCCCTCCTCTTATCCTCTTTCCTCTTTCTTGTAGGACAAGATAGATTTCTATACCATTGCCTTTATATCTTATTTCCCAGTTACATGTAAAAACATTTGTTTTAACATTTGTTTTTTGAACTTTGATTTCCAAATTCTCTCCCTTCTTCCCTTCCCGCTCCCCGCCTCCTTGAGAAGGCAAGCAATTCAATATAGGTTGTATGTGTATCATTATGCAAAACACTTCCATAATAGTCATATTGTGAAAAACTAACTATATTTCCCTCCATCCTATCCCATCCCCCATTTATTCAATTTTCTCCTTTGACCCTATCCCTTTACAAAAGTAAAACAATATACTTTCAGTGTCATACAAATCAAATGAACAAAAATTACTTAAGAGAACTAGACCAAATTATTCCATATGTATCTGGAAGAACAAAAGGTCTATAATTTTAAGGGAAATATTGAAAAAAAGAGTGAAGGAAGGGGTCCCAGAAGTATAAGATTGTAAACTATGCTGCAAAGCAATAATCATCAACCTAATTTGACACTGGTTTAAAAATAGAAATATTTGTCAATGGGCAGATTAGGTACATAAGATTCAGAAGCATTTGAATGTAGTAGAATAGACTTCAATAATCCTAGGGACACAAACTACTAGAGTATGGACTCACTATTTGACAAAAAGTGCTGGGAAAATCTCGCACAATGTGCCACAGTATTCTCCAAATGGGCACAAGACATATATAAAAGTTCATATTATGAATGTACCAGAAGACAGTCTAATGAGAGGAGGAAGAATTGTTGACAAAATATGTATGTATACATACATATGTACATATATGTGTGTGTGTGTGCATGTATATATACACATAAATATATAATATATCTGTGCGTGTAGTCTGCGTATATAACTACTTTTCTACGTCCCAGAGAGTCGTCCCTTATAACAAAGTAGAAAAAAGGGGAAGAAAATTTAAAAAGCTCAGCAAAACCAACCGACGAGTCATCTAACTCTAACATCATATGTAGTGTTCTATATCCATAGTTCCCTCTTCTGTGAAAAAGGGAGGAAGGTACATTCTCACATCTCTTCTTTGTCACCAAGTTTAGTTTGTATTTAGATAGATAGCTTTCAATTTTAACTTTGCTGTTGTTATTTGCATTTGCATTGTTATTCTGTTTCCCTAATCTCTGCCTGCTTTACTTTTCATCAGTTCATATGTCTTTGCACTGCTTCTTTGTATTTCTTATATTCATCATTTCTTTTATCATAAAAATATTCTCTTATATTCATGTGCCACAATTTGTGAAACCAGCCCCCAAACAACATACCTAGTCTATCTTTATTTCTCTGCTACTGCAAAAAGTGCTGCTATAAAATTTGGGTGTTTAAATCCTGTCTTTCTAACTTTGTTTTCCTTAAGGTATATGCCTAGCAGTGGGATATGTGCATTAACCAAGTATTATTTAAAATAATAGCATTTACATAGCACTTTAAAGTTTGCAAAGTGCCTTACAAATATTATCACATTTTATCACCACAACAACTGTGGAAATGGTTTCTATTACAATTCTCCATTTCATAGAGTTCTGTTTTTTACAAGTTTATATTTTAAACTGCTATAACTCTTAGAGATCATCTCTCTCTACCAGGAAAGCAGATAAAATGTTTTCTGGCTCAGGAAAATTCTAGACTTTTAGTTTTTTCATTGTGGCAAATCACATATGGATTAAACTTCTTTAGGAAATAGGAATAATTTTTGTTTATGTTTGTTCTTTTATCTCTTTCTCCTTTTAGGCATCATTAGCTTGTTTAAATAGATCAGTCAGATTTTTTTAATTGCATGGCATATTTTCTTATTTATATTTCTTCCAATTTGTTATTGATGCTAATATTTGCTCCAAGAAGTTGGTGGTCTGTCTATGTACAGACAACTGATTTTATTTCCTCTTTAACATGTAATTTCATTTTTGCCTGCTTGCCATTTCTAGTACTTCCCTGTTCTGCTAATGAAGAACTGATTCATAATATATGGGCATGAGGTATTTTGTCCAGTCTCTAGGCCTTTGACTTCTTTTATTTCTTAGTTCTAAGCCATATTTTCCAGTATATTTTTCAGTGTGCTCTTGTGCTCATGGATGTCACCACACATTAAAATATACTGTTTGATTTTGAAGGGTCTTATTTAGTTCTTTGTATAATTTCTGTATTTCAGTATCCTCTGCAAAAGAGGTTGGCATGTAAGCTGCTGTTAATTTAAGTGGAGAGATAGGAATGGATTTTTTAAAACAAATGCTTAACTTAATCACTGTGATAGGAGATGAACAAGTGTTTCATGAAATATTTTCCATTCACCCTTGAATGCACAATAAAACCAACTCATTTATTTACATCTCTAAGAAGGACCTGTAAGCCATTCTTCCATTTAGCTACAACTTCCGTTTGTCTTCTAGTTTCAGTATGAGGAGAATGCTGCTATGTGTTGGATTCAGTTCCTCCAGCTTATTTTTAGATGAAGGTGTGCAAAGTACCATCTACAACAGCAGCCATATTCTGCCTTTCATATGCATCTAACCCCATAATCAGAATGAAGAGAAAATACTCTTTCCATCCTTTTTCAGTAATAACACTTGAGCTGTTGTCTAAAAAGAAACCCATGGGTAAGAATCTCCGAGATTTCTTGAATGTAGCCTGATACCTGGGAAAGAAATCCCCGGTATCAGTCTGTGTTTGTTGTGGGTTTTTTTGTTGTTGTTGAAATCATAAAAGTGGGAAAAGTGAGTTATTTTATTTTTCTGGAAGCAAGAGTTCCAGCAAAATCCAGAGTTGTCATTTGTAACAATGTAAATGGTCATTAATAACCAAGAAAAGAAGAATATTCAAGGTGTTTGAAAAACAGCTTATTGTAAATCTGAAAATATTAAAAATGAATAATTTTATTTAAAAAAAATATTTTGCCCAGGTGCAACATTTAAGGAAGTTTCAAGGTTGCTACCATACTTCTGGCTACCATGACTTCCTGGGAACCAAAAAAAAAGTCAAAAGAAAATACTATAGTGAATAAAAACCTATGTGATAGCAAATGTAATTTAAATATTTGGTCTCATTCACAGTTGTATCCTGTCTCATTTACACCTTACACTCAATCTAAAAAATTACAAAGTAATAGAAGTTGAAGCATTCTAACTCCAAAAGTTTAGAACTCACTTATAGCTATATACCTTCTTAGTTTTCTCAAATGCAAACTCTAAATTTAAGGAGATTTTTTAAAGACTGAATAAGAACTCTACATTGTAGAGACTGAGAAGAGGGTACAAAACTCTATCTTTGTTTCCTACTGTTTTTTAGAGTAAATAACCTTACTTAAATTTTTTTTTCTTCCTTGACTCTCTCTGCCCATTTTATTTCCTAAAAGTTCTTTTCCTTGACTTCATGCTTCGCACATTGTCAGATACATTTCTTTGGCTAATTTGAGTCACTTAGCATGCTTAGTAGGATAGATACTGTCTGCATCTAAAATATATGGGCTAGAATTATCATTACGCTTCTACTAACTTTAACAAGTGATGATCAAATGACTATAATGTCTTTACAAGTACCTCATAGCTATGTGCTTAATAAACTAGTTTATTTAAATGAGCCGCCAATCTGGCACACTGTCAACACCTTACTAATTATATACCAGTAAATTTTAGTAGGAATGGATATACAGATGGAATGTTTTCATAGATACTGTGCCAGATGATCAGGCCATGATTTCGGTGGCATGTGGTTAGTGCCTCATGGACATCCTTTTTAAGGGGGAGAAAGGATAAGTGATTATATGAATTGATCTTAATGATGAAATACTGATTCTCTGATTCTTGACAGGGGCTATTCATCTTACATGTTCTTTGGAATTTGTACCAAATAGGGGAGAAGGTTTCAGAAAATAAATAATTATTCATAACACCACACTCAGAATATCTATAAGCAAAAGATTAATTACCTTATCCCTGTTACACAAAGCAGAAGCATTATTGATATATATATATATATATATATATATGTTAAAGAGGGTGAGTTAAGGATGAGAAGGTAAAGTTTCTAGTCTTATAGTCCAGCAAATATTTGAGAGAACAGTCTCTAAACATTAATGTTAGATCTAAATATTAGAAAGCAGTTACAGAGAGTTAAAGAAAACTTCTGTCATTGGAAATGGAAAGAACAGACAATATTACACTTATTTCAGAAGATTGTTGCCCTTGCTATCTAAGGTGAACAAATGTGAAATCACTGTTTTCTGTCTCCCAAAATCATCCTTTTTTTCCTGTCAGTTATTTTGAGTCCATCCTTTGCTAAAGTTCAATGTCATTTTTTCCCTACATTGACTTTCCAAACTACAAGTCTTATCTGGACCATGCCAGAACTGGATAGTACAGAATTTCTTAAATGCTGAATGTTTCATTTCTTTTTTTCTAGTTCATTTAATCTACCTTACATTGATATATCATTTCTCTCAGTGATTCTGTTGAACTCAAACTATGAAAGCCATATAGAGGAATTGAAACTATCTAGTAAAGTGAAAAGGGTGCTGAATTCTAGTCTGGCCTTTGCCACACAGTGTGACTCAGGGCAAATAATTTAGCCTCTCTGAGCCTTGATAAAATAAGGGGACTAAGTAAGTGTCTTTTTGAGGTCTAAAATATTATATCAAGATTATGATTATAAAAGACTAAAAGAGAGGGAGAATCAAAGTCTTTTCTAGAACATGTTTTTTCTTTTTTTGTAAAGCAACAAATGGCACTTCCTAAAGGTGGCTTTATTATCAAGTCATCACTGACAACACATGGCAAGACTGATGATTCAGTTTGTATATTTCACTATATATAACTTGAAAGTTCTCCAAAGATAGTGAATATTTAAAGGGGAAAAAGACTGTCATTAATTAGTATGAAAAAGAATTTACAAAAAGGTTTTTTTAGACAGAGAAGATGAGGCATTGAATTTTTCTACTACTCTAGAAAAGTTTTAATTAGAAAGATTCTCGTTATGTAACCTATTGTTATTCATAGGCCTTCAAATTAAGTTTTTACTCACTTTTATTATTTTCCCCTTTTATGTTTCAGCAGCGTTGGTCCATATGAATTCAATTGTGGATTTGTTTATTTTGTTTTGTTTTTTAGGAATTTTTTGCTAGTTCAACATTTGTGACTTTCAGTATAGGGAGAAAATGAGTATCTTTTTTTTAAATTTTTGGCTTTCCTTTTCATTATTGTTCCTCTTTCCTCTTACTCTCATGATATAAAGGTGAGTAAGGAATGTCTGCTCAGAAGAGGCAGGTGTATTTGTTTATTCACGTTTCCAATATTCATATCTTGATGTCTGTTTTTTAAAATTCAGGTTTTACAAAATCTTACACTGGATTTTTGTAGTATTTATTATTAGCATTTGAAGCACCACTTATTATGAAGATTAAAATGCTGGCTACAAAACTCCTGCAAATAAAATCTCTTTTAATGACAAATCTGGTTTCTTTGCATAGAATTTTCTCTTGTAATCTCTTTCTGGCAGAACTCCTCATGTTCTGAGCCTAAAGATCCAATTACCAACCAGAGTAAACTAAAATACAAAAAAAAAATTCAGCTTGCCCTGCTAGCAAACATCGACCAGATCATTTTTTGTCATTTATTTGGTTTTGGTTTTGGTTTTTTACCATTGGGTTAATGTAAGAAATTAGTCTTACTCCAGGATAGTGTGAAAAGGAATGTAAAAATATCACAGGCAGTTGACTTCTGCCTGTGCCAGCATACTGTTTTCTTTAACTAGAACAGCATTGATTTTTAGCTTAGATTTTTTTAAGACTAGCTTAGCCTCCTAATCTAGTTGTTCCTCCCCTATAAATGGGATGCGACATTTTATTGCTTAAAATTAAATAACTAATCATATTCAGAAAAAAAGACATGATTACAAGTTCTTGTATAATATTCATGGATAGTAACTTAAAAAAATGAAAAAGACATTTGCCTAGACTGGAATTTTCATGTTCAAAGTTCATCATTTAGCTTATTCTAGTTTTAAGAATTTTTTCTAATTTTTTTTGTTCAAATAATCAGTGTTAATTTTATAGAGCAAATAAAGTGTTAGACTTAAATCATCTGGTCTAATCCCCTTCATTTTATAGTGAGGAAGCTGAAGCCTCCGTGAAGCCTCCACAGAGATTGTGACTTGCGTAAGATTATACAGTTATTAATAGAGTCAGGATTCGAACCCAGATTTCCTGACTCCCAAACCGGTGGGTTACCACAATACCACAATGTCTAGAATAAATACCTCTCACATATTTTCTGTTCTAGTCAGAAATCCCATCTAGAAACCCAGAAACCCCAAAGCCCTGACCACAAACTTAGAAGCCCAAATAGGTTAAATGCTTGTCTTTCCAATGTCACATAGTCAGCTAATGGTGAAACTAGGCCTGAAACCAACTCTCAGTCTAATGGAGTTACAACTCCACTCCACAGCTAGTATTTATAATGCTTTAGGGTTTGCAGAATACTTTACAAATATGATCTCATTTTATTCTCACATTAATCCTGGGAGAGAGCTTCTGTTATTATCCCCATTGTACAGATGCTGAAACTGAGGCAGACAGCTTTTAAGTGACTTGCCCACTGTCACACCATAAGTGTCAAGGTAAATTTTGAACTCAGGTCTTCCTTACTCCTGCTAGCCTCCTATTCACTGCTCCCTATACCTGAGCCTACTCTGCTTCCAAGTACTCTATTTTCCAAATAGACGGACCCTCTGTGCCTTAGCAGTACTGTCTGTCCTCTATGCCTGGAATGCCCTTCCTCCTCACCTCTGCCTCTTAGTATCCCTAACTTCTTCCAAGGCTCTTCTGCTACCTCCTCAACAAACCCTTCCTTGATCCACTTAGTTGTTAGTCCTGTCTCTCCTCTCGAATTATCTTGTATTTATTTTCTCTGACCCAGTAGTCATCTCATTCAATAAAGATTTTACTTTTTTCCCCTCTAAATCTATAATACCTACCACTTTCCTGAGGTCAAATCTGGCCTCAGACACTTACTGGTTGTGTGATCCTGGACAAGTCACTTAACCAACTATTTGCCTCAGTTTCTTCATATGTAAAATAATCTGGAGAAGAAAATGGCAAACCATTCCAGTATCTTTGCCAAGAAAACCCCAAATGGGGTCACAAAGAATCAAAAATGACTGAAAAAGGACTGAACACCTACCACTTTTAAAATGCCCATTGAATTGAAAATTATTCTTTTCTCCCCTCTCCTTGAGATCTCTTCCGGTAGGAGGACCCTTGGAAGTCATCATGGAAAGGAGACCACAAAGGACAGAAGGAGGATTGACCCCAAGTTCACATTCAGTTCTGGCAGGTTCTGAATGGCAATAATAATTAATTAGATATGAAGCCTTTGGAGCATTTTAATCTAAAATCAATCTTTTCCCACTCTTTTCTAAGGAAGAGGAAGAGCTTTGCCTTTAGATGTGGCCACTGCAATGACATCAATCAGAACGACAAAACAAACAAACCAACAAACAGCATTGTTGTTTGGTAGAAAAATCCATGGGTTTGGAGTCAGAAGACTGAGGTTCAATTCTCTGGATTTGATACTTAATACCTGTTTAGCCTTGGGCAATTTCATTAAATTCAATAAATTCTCATTAGTCATTTCAACCTGCTGGGTTTGTGTTTCATCAAGTATAAAATGAGGACTTTGGACTTGATGATCTCTAAGGTTCCCTCCAGCTCTAGTATTTTATGATTCTAAGTCCAAATTCAGAATAAGATTTAGACTTTTGACAAGTTGGAATTGAACCTATAATTTAGGAGCCCAGCCCTCCTGGAATCAGAGGGACTCAATCATTGGTCAGGTTGGGATGCCCTACTGATCCTTAGGCCTAAGGGCTTTTTGGCTCCCCACTTCCTTTTCTTAGTATCATAAGAAAAAGAACATTAGTGGCATCATAGGATTTTAGAATTTATAGAGCATCTAGTCCAATTACCTCCTTCTAAAGATTAAGAAACTGAGGCTCAGAGAGATTAAATAATTTGGCCAAGGTCACAAATTTAGATCTTCTAGCTTCAGGTCTGATATTCTTTCCACTATGCAATTTCTGACCAGATTCTATGATGGTACAAAAGGTGTAAATTATTCTGTATGTATTTTAAGGGTTTCTGATTCCCAGGCATATCTCACTGATTCCAGACTGTATTCAGAGTAATACAGTCTTGCATATGCTAACTTTTTCTTTCCAAAGCATTTGTTTAATCATCCTGATTCACTATAGAATAGGGCCTTTTGGTACCTAGCTATAGGTGAGCAAATTCTTCTTTGTTCCTTCTTAGATGTGTTGTACTGTTGTGCTTTGGCAGGCAAAAAAGAGCTGAGGTGGGGTTAGATAATCTGGTTGGTGATTGCTTTTCTCAGAAAAGCCGATATGATGGAAAATGCACATGGTTAGTTTATTCAGTCCCATGGGATTACTGTAATACTGTGTTCTCCCTTGCTCCATTAGAATACCTCTGTGTGTATCAGATGGCAAATTATACAATAATGAAGTTATTCAAATATCTGTAAAAATCAGCATAAGCTTGATGTTCAACTTGGCATTTCTATTCATTGACTGGTTGATGTAGATTCTGGAGATCTATTAATCTTCATTGGTTCTGGGATGTGCTGGGAGTTGCCTGCACTTTGGAACTATTATAATTATCCAAGCTTCCAGACATGACTACTTTTGAAACTTTACATTTTATTTGGTTTCAAGGTTTAGAACTCTAAAGGTGTATGGGTACATATGTTTGTGCCACCACATTATTTTTGTTTATCCAGTCATTTTAGTCCTGTCTGACTCTTTGTGACCTCATTTGGGGTTTTCTTGGCAAAGATATTGGAGTGGTTTGCCATTTCCTTCTCCAGCTCATTTTACAGATGAGGGACTGAGGCGAACAAGGTTAAGTGATTTGCTCAGGGTCACACGGCTAGTAAGTGTCTGAGGCTGTGTTTGAATGCAGGGAGATGAGTCTTCTTGATTTCAGGTCTGGCACTCTATCCACTGCACCACCTAGCTGCCCGCCACCACATGTACATATAAGCATTGTAGAGTTGGGGAGAAATACCAAAATTGCAGCAGGGACGTTTCATAGGCTTATCAATTAAGGTCTTACTATTTCTGTCATTTTCAAGTTTACCACTTAATGATGCACAAGAGCTCTGCCTTCAGACACAGTGGATGGTGGACTTGGGCAGATCAATATGCAGTTGTCTGAAATCTGTGTTGTGCTCAGGGTTGGCTTTGGTACACAGCAGAGTAAATCCTACAGAGGCATGGAGCTATTTATTGTATCTTGCCAAGTTGTAGAAGTCATTGCTGGGAAAATACATTGTTTAATTTTATATCACCCTCTAAAAATACTTCAGTGTTGCTATAGTTCAAAATTATGGATGGGAAAAGAGAGAAAACCCTATTATTCTGTGAACCTCCTCCTAATTTTGTCAGTTGACTCTTTAAAACATTTCCCCTATTTTATAAGCTTTTCCTACCGGTCACTGTCCAGCAAGTAGCCTAGTTTGCCTAGAACGGAGACTGTGAAGGGGAGTAATGTGAAACATGTCTAGAAAGGTCACCTGGAGCCAGGTTGAGGATGGCATTAAATGCCAACCTGAACCATGGAATAATGATATAGATTCCTTGATTTGGAGTGAAGAAGATCTGGGTTCAAATTCTACCTCTGACATTTATTAGTTGTGTGAGAATGACTGAATCACTTATCCTCTGAGAATCTCAGTTTCATCATCTATAAAATGGGGATAATAGGGTTTTTGTGAAGCTCAGAATAATGAATGGGCTGCATTTTACAAACTTAAAGAGGAAAATGAATGAAAATCTGTTATTGCTGATCAGCGAAGATAGCTGCTAGCTTGTTGTAGGAGTTATTCAAGTTTATTTCACCCTCTAAAGTAGATGCCAGCTGTTTTATTGACTGACCACTGAGAGTGAGCACACTATAACAGAGAGATCATTGACCTTGGAGTCAGAATCTTCTGAGCTTGGCCCAGCTCTCTATAGGGTACTCAGTCATGTTACTTAACCTGGATGTAAGTTTCCTCATCTTGAAGATGTTGCTGAAAAATAATTGTACTACCTTCCTCAGAATGCTATTGTGAGGTTTGGGTTTCTTTGTATTTTTGGAGATGGGGAGGTAAGGGAGGAGAGCCTATAATTTAATTGATGTGAAGAACTCTCAGCTTAGAAATTCCGGTGGGACTCTCACTTGTAGCTTATAATTTTAGAAAGTTTTTAAGGCACTGAGAAGTTAAATAATTTGCCCACGCAGCTAATATGGATCATAAGTATGGCTTGACTTCTGAAGTTCCTGACTCCCAGGCCAGCTCTCTATCCATTATATGTCATACTTCCTTTCCATTTTGAAATATACCATGTACTCAAATGGACCTGGGATCTCACCAGTTTGGAAGTTCTCTGTAAAAATGGAGATCCCAACTCATCCATGCCTGGACATCTTGTGCTACTCTTCTTCATATTTTCACATAAATTCATCATACGGGTTCCACCCAGTATGCTAGCAGCCATCTAGCACTATCTGTCCTCCTGCCATCCCTTTCTATATAACCAGCCCATCTTTTCCTCCTGTCATACAATTCTTTGATATCTCTTACTCCTGTTTTTAGAAGTTCCTCCTTTGTTATGTGTTGCACACTGCTTATCCTCTCCACATGGCTCTCCACTCTATATGATATTTGTTTTTAATTCAAAATTACCTGCAAACAGGAGCATCCGGGAGACCTAACCTTCTGGAGAGAAGCCCTCTTCACTTTGGACTCAACACTGAATCTCCTTCATCACAGTGGCAAACACCTTTAGTGAGACCACATCTTCCTCTTTTATGTCTTGCCTGATACTTAGGACCAAAGAGTTATTGAACAGGGTTATTGCTGTTGCTGAATCTTTCAAGGAATATCAAATAGTTCTGGTGTTTAGATGGAAAACAAATTGCTGTAAAAGAGCCTATAAATCTTTTGTTCCAACAATCAAATGCTTTTTTATAATCAACAACCAGTAAGCACAATGTTCTATTTTCTACAGTTTTCAATGAATTCATTTTTAGTTTTTGGGGGGAAAAGTAATATTTTATTTTATCTTCTGTATTGGTGATGCTAAAGTTGACATTCCATCTAAGTTCCTCACTATAACTATTTAGAAGTTGTTGTTCATTCAGTTGTGTGTCCAGCTCTTCATGACCCCATAGACCACATCATGCCAGGCCCTTCTATGTTCCACTATCACCTGAAGTCTATTGATGTTCATGTTGCTTCCATGATACTATCTCTCCATCTCATCCTCTGCCATCCCTTTCTCCTTTGGCTGTTAATCTTTCCCAATATCAGAGTCTTTTCCCCTTTGAGTCCTGTCTTTTCATTATGTGGCTAAAGTAGTTAAGCTTCAGCTTTAATATTTGACCTTCCCAGGAATAGTCCGAGTCACTTGAATTAAGCATTGACTGATTTGATCCCCTTGTTGTCAAGGAACTCTCAAAGTCTTTCTCAGCACAACAATTCAAAAGTGTCGATTCTGCGGCTTATGTTCAAGCTCTCCCAGCTACATATTGTTACTGGAAAAACCATAGCTTTGACTGTATGGACCTTTGTCAGCGAGGTGTTATCTCTGCTTTTTAGTATGCTGTCCAGATTTGCCACAGGTTTCCTTCCAAAAAGCAGACATCTTTTAATTTCATGTCTGCAGTCACTGTCTGCAGTGATCTTTGAGTGCAGAATATAAAACCTGATGCTGCTTCATTTCTTCTGTCTCTGTTTGCTAAGAAGTAATGGGACCAGTTGCCATTTGTTTAGTTTTTTTGATATTAAGCTGAAGCCAGCTTTTCCACTCTCCTTTTTTACCCTCATCAAGAGGCTTCTTAATTCTTCATTATCTGCATCAGGGTGGTATAATCTGCATATCTGAAATTGTTGACATTTCTCCCAGCAATCTTAATTCCAGCTTTTGATTCATCCAGCTTGGTATTTCACATGATATACTCTATATATAAGTTAAATAAATAAGGTGACAATCTGCAGCCTTGTTGTATTCCTTTTCTAATCTTAAACCAATTAGTTGTTCCATGTTCAGTTCCAACTGTTGTTTCTCGAGTTGCATACAGGTTCCTCAGAAGACTGGTAAGATGATCTGGTACTATTTACTGGAGGTGATCCCTAAGCTTCACTTGGGCAGTATACTGATAATCTTGGTCTATTAGAAAATTATGTAGGATAAATTAAAATGGATACAGAATATATTCATTATAATTATGATCTTTCAGTGAATTGTAAAGTAGAAAAGATGCAATCACTTGTTTGTTAGACCCTGTTTGTTCCCTATAATACCCTTATCCAGCATATCCTGTATTTGTGTATAGATAATGCTCATAAAGATTTTGTATAGATGGGAGAATGGGTATATAGATTGGTACTGATGTTTTCTGTCTCTTTTTTCAGCAATAATAAAATCTGAGATTTTCCCCCCGTGGCTTTAGAATCCTTTCCTCCTACAGATACCTTGTATAATAATATACCTTGCTTAGTAAGATAACCTTATTCCCCAACATCATCATAATTGTATCTCCTTCAACAAAAAACTCTCCTATATGTACTTGGTCTAATTTGGCTGATTTTTCCATCTTTGTTCTCTGTCTCTGTGTTCTCCCTTAATTCTCTTTGGTTATGAAATAAATGTTTTGTAGCACATTATGTAAATGGCAGCTATTATTATTATCTGTTACAAATGCAGAAGAGAGATTTCTGCATTGAATTGACAATTGAGCTGCTTGCACTCTGGGGTGCCTTTCAGCTTAAATATGCTATGACTATCTGTCTCTGCCTCTGTTAAACTCTTGCAGGGATTCATTGCAAGAGATGGAGACTTAGGGAGTCAGACTAATTGGCCCAAATGTAACATATCATTTCCTTCCCTGATTCCTATGATTCTAGAATTGCCTCCATGCTAAGATTCCTATGCACAGGTTTCTCAATGATTTTGTACATCATACAGTGCCTGGTGTCTCTGAACCATGTAATTTACTAAAGGACTATTATAGGGAACTCAGAAAAAGGAGAGGGGAGGGGAGGAATGCTGTGAACTGGGTTTCTCTAAAAACACAGTAAACATAGCAATGCAAAACCAGCTTGGTTTGGTACATCCATAGCAGTGACTGAACAGAAATAATTATAATACATATATATATATGTATATATATATATATATATATATATATATATATATATATATATATATATATATATATATATATATAACCACAGAAGGTTAGAAGTAGAAGGTAACTGCCATCCAGTCTCCCCCCATTTTATAGATGAAGAACCTGAAGTCCAGAGATGTTAAGCAATTTACTCAGGTTCACCTAACTAATGTTTTATTTCTACCTGCTAAACTTTCCCCAACCTCTGACACCCAAATTTAATTCAGTCCTAATATGCATATACCATTTGGTAACTTTATTTGAGAGCTCCCTCCAAAACAGCACTTACACAGAAGAAGAGGGCTGTTGAGGCAAGACAGGGCAAACTAAAATGTGCCTCTGCTAGCTGCTCCACCCAGTCTCTCATCTTTATATTGAAAAAAAAAAGAAAGAAAAGTTTCAAATAACCCAAACAGGCAGGGTCTGATCTGCACAGACAGTCTGCAGGCACCTACCCAAGAAGCTGACGGTTGGCTGGTACATCCTCATCTGATTTATGTTGTGTGTGTTAAGCCTTAAATTGTTGAGTCTCTGGCTGGCTGCAGTGGTATTACTGGATGGTTGGTGCATGTTTTCAGCTCACAGAGCTGGCTCTGATATTGGAGTTCTTGGCCCTGAATCAAGTCCAATCTCACACCTGTCTGAGACAATGAAGTTCTTGTTAGACACATCTCCAGTAAAGGCAGCTCAGGCTGCATATTTTTCACATTCAGAACAGGGCAGTAATGGGAGGGAGAGTGTGGGGGCAGGGGAGCAAAGTAAAATGGAGACCTGGGAAACACTGGGTTTCTCTTCTTTTTAATTTTTGTTTTTTAGGTGTTCTCTCCTTTTTTCAAAGATGGGGGGGAACTAAAGTATCTCTTGTTTCTCAAAGAAAAAGAATATAGGAAGATTTTCATATTCCCCAGTGGAAAAGAGGGGTGCACCTAAGGGCCCTCAAGACTTCATATCAGCACAATAAAACTTGATCCTATCACAATAATGCAATTTTTAATTCTGAGGGGTTCCACCTCCCATATTTCTCTTTCTTTCCTCTGCTGACATTTTGATAATTAAGACTCTGGTGGCAAAGGAGAGTGATGTGTCATTCCATCTTATATTTGTTGAGAAATAGACTGCTTTTCGGCACATGCAGATACTCACCCATTACAGCCCATCTGAGCCACAAAGCTGACAGAATAGTACTGGGAGTGACTTCTGGCACCCAAATGTCACCTGATAAGAATGTGTTCCTAGGATAGGGTAAGGGGAGCTCAACTTTTTCAACTAGGACCTTTGGAAACCTAGGTAGAAGTCTTATAAGCAGACTTCCATCAAGTACTTTGGGGAACACAGATATTGGATATTAATGAGCCTTTGCTTCTTGGAAACTGAACAGGCACTGACTTTACCCAGGAATATAGTCCGTCTCCAGATAAATACTTCTGAATCACCCTGATTCATCAGAATCTTGCCGTGTTTTGTTTTTCATGGACTTACAACTCATGAATAATCGAAATCCACAGGCAAGGCATTGTTAACAGTTCTCCTACATTTTATAATCATGCTAGACATGAATGTATTGCATTTAGGAGTTCATATGAGAGCACTCAGGGACTGCCAAGGACTTTTGCTGTGTTTCACAGCTTCAGAAATATACATCTTACAAATAGAGAATTGATAATGAAGATGATGGTTCCCTGCTCATTTTTCTTCTAACAAGAACTGGGCAGCCTCCTATACTTCTTCCTTCTTAAATTCAACTTACATCAATACTCTTCCGTACCTCAGGTTCCTACTGCCACCATAGAGAAAACTTACTAACTGCACATTTAAATTTTAGGGTCTGAATTGAATTAAATTTCAATTTGAATTAGCAATGGTAGCAGCTCTATCAGCCAGTTTTCTATAGGTAGAAACAACTTTAAGTTACAATCGCCCTTACTTCTCTTTTTTCTTTTCCCTACAAAAGACAGACCTTTTAACACCCACTTTTACTTTTCATTCATTATTTCATTCCCTTACTGCAAAACAAAATCCATCCATGCCTTCTCTTCCTGGGTAGTTCTTGCTTAGATCTTTTCAGAAATCCTCCACAGAGAATCCACCCAATTGCTTGAGGACTTCTGTCTTTTAGCATTCTGTGGGTAGCTATGAAGCATACAGACTGTCTGTCTATTATCCCTTCTTCTTGCTGTATGACCTGCCCATATCCTTTCCAATCATACATTTCCTGAATGATATCCTTTACATTTCCTGTGAAGCAGTCATCACTAGTAATATATTGCAGCTTACTTGTTCCCCTCATGCATCTCTTTTTGCCCTTTAGGTCACTTGCAATTGAGACAGAGAGAGAGAGAGAGAGAGAGAGAGAAGCACTTGGGTACAAATGCATTGCAGTTTCCCAAATGCAATACAACCTGAACCCTCCCTCCTATTCAACTGCTGACATAGTTATGTGCCTCATCCAAAAAAAATGCATTGATGAAATAACTCAAAAAACTACCCTTACAACTATATATCTCAGTATGGACAATAATTATTTTTCATCTGTTTTTTTATGAATGAATTATTAAATCAATCTCTTTTATATACCCATGGATCTTATTGAGGAATTAATATGGCATTCTGGGACTTTATGCAATCAGTCTGATACTATTTAAGAATAGGAGCAGCTGGAGGACCTCACCACCATTTGGATATCCAAAACAACCACCATGACAACTGCAAACATCTTCAGTAATCGTGTATCACCTTGTTTTATTCCTCTATTGATACAGATAATTAGGATTTCTATGGGCATCTATCAAGGAATCTTAACAGGTTCGTAAGAAACACTTCAATGGAAGAGAATTTTTAAAGGCTGATTTTTGCTCTACCGAATAAAATTATTATAATTATTTTTGGTAATCAACAAACAATAAATGTAGCAGTATCTTACTATACTTTTTCAGTCAGTTCTGTGACTGATTATGTGGTCTTACAAAAGACTTCCTATTCCCTCTCAATATTTTCATCAAAGATGCCCATATATGTTCATGGAAAATTGTCATAAAGATTTTAGAGAAATGAGAAAGTTTCCATAATGGTCAGTAATTACTAATATGCTCCTTTTTAATTACCTTTGGGGGAGGAACAGGATGAAAATAATTGACCCACCAAAGTAGTAGTTTAATACTATCATTGTTGTTGTTTTCCTTTGTGTGGAAGCGGGGCACATTATGAATCCCTGGTCTTGCTTCATGGCCAAGTAGTGGTCAATGGAATGCTGAGACCTGGGTGGATTTAGAGAGGTGAGGAATTTACCCTGCAATCCTCAATTAAGTTAACTCTGTCCATGAGCTCACTTGTATGTTGAATGGATTATCTACCCCCAGAGATGGAGGGGTGTGTGGGGTTCAGGTGGGTCCCCAGTGGTTTATATGGAGAGAGAGGGGTGAATGGGCAGGGCATATGTATTCCCTGATCCATCCTTATAATCAAAGCAGGATTCTGTGGAACCCTGGGATTGCTAGAGCTATTTCTAAAACTCAATATACTATTTCCCTCCTGACCCCTTTCCTCATCTCTACTTCTCAAAACCTTTTAGCTCACTTTAAAGCCTAGCTCTTATGATCATATACTTAGAACTGAAAGAGATCTTCGGGTCATCTAGTCCAACCCCTAGAGAAGTCAATTGACTTGTTTAATACTTCATAGGCAGTGAGTAACAGAGCTGAGATTCAATCTCTGGTCCTTTGACTCCTTGCATCTAGCTCTCTTTCAACTGTACATTTCCTCCACCATGAAGCCTTCCCTGATTGCACTAATTGTTTATGTCCTCTCCCTACTCAAATTACTTTGTACCTACTTGTCTATGCACATTTCATAACCACCTCTTCCCTTGCGCCATTTCCATTACAAGAGTGCCATGTTCTTGAGGACAGGCACAATTTCATTTTTGGTTTTGTGGTCACAGAGTCTAGCATAATCTGTTGCATACGTTTTAGGTGGTTAATAAGTATTTGTTTGAATTGATTGAATGAAAAAGTGAAAACTCTGTGCTTTCAAAAATGTTTCATCTTATTTTATTCCTCTCTTGATATAGATAATTGGGATTTCTATGGGCATCTATCAAGGAATCAGATTTGCTCTTAACAGATTCATGAAAGACATTTCATTGGAGGAGAAACTTTAAAGGGTGATTTGTTTGCTATTTGTACATGGTCTGGTATGTCCACAATTCTCGACCTCATCTTTATTTATCATCTCCATTTCTACTTTCTCATACTTCTCATCTTATTCCTCGGTACCTCACTGGATACTGAGTTGTTAGAGTGCAAATGTGGTAGTTCTGCTGTTGTTGAAGACAAGAATAGGTAGCAGTAGAAATGATGACAAATATATTGCATTTTGTGCCTACCTTTTATTCTCATAGGGCAAGCATGGGGAAACTGCAGCCTCAAAGCCACATGTGGCCCTCTAGGTCCTCAAGTGCAGCCCTTTGACTGAATTTGACTGAACTTCAAGTTTGGATTCAGTCAAAGAGCTGCACTTGAGAATCTAGAGGGCCACATGTGGCATCGGGGCTGCAGGTCCCCCACCCCATCCTAGGTCATCTGTGAATGCTCTTGGGCTGACCTGGCTTAGTTGGCCAAACTTTCTACAGAATTGGTTTTTTTTCACTGCTTTTTTTTCTATTTGTTGGGGTGATTCTGCTCATGATTTTCCATCATCATCATCATCATCCCCCAACATAGTATATCAATGCTTTTTACTTTAAAATTGTTCTGCCACCTTTCTTGGATTGGTGAGATGTTCAAGTGCTTGCCTGACCATCTTGCTCAACGTGGCCTCTTTGCTGCGGTGATTGTTTTAAATAAGTTAAAGTACTGTAAGAAATTACAATAACTAATCAATAAGCATTTCTGAAGCAACTACTACATTCCAGGCATTGTGTTATCTTCATAAAGGCAAAAACAAAACAAAAGCAAAAAAAAAAAAGTCTTTGCCTTAAAGGAGTTTACATTCTGTCAGGGAAGAGGACATTTTCTCAAACATACATAGGAAGAGACAGAGATAAGGGGGAGAGAAAGACAGAGACAGACACACAGAGAGAGACACAAACCCAGAGACAGAGAGATGAGTACAATAAACACAAAATAATTATCAGGGCCATAGCTGAGGGGAATCTGGAAAAGCCTCAGGTAGGAGGATAGAGCTTGAGCTGAATTTTAAAGGAAACTAGGGATTTTATGAAGTGAAGGTGAAGGGGGAGTGCATTCCAAGCTGTGGGGGATCATCAGTGCAAAGTGTAGGTCTGGGAATGGAATGTGTGAGGAAGAACAAAAGGGCATTTTACGTAGACAATGTAGCTCATTTGAATAGGTCAGATAAGAGCTTTTGTAATTGTATGCAATTTCTCTTCTTTAACTTTTGCCTTCTAAGTTGGTGTGGATTTCTATCTTTTCCCTAACTTGTCAATGGCCTTGTTATACACAAACCCCTAATTCAGAAACAGCTTCTCCCTAGATAACTATTCTTTTCCTATTCGTTAAGATAATGTGTTTTAGCACCCTTTGACTCTTTAAAAAAAAAAAGCATACATGATATCTAGATATGAGGTTTCTAGGTAGTTTGCAAACCTTTGGTCTCTTTTATTTCTTTATTTTATTTTATTTTGCAGGGGGGAAGGCAGGGCAATTGGGGTTAAGTGACTTGCCCAAGGTCACACAGCTAGTAAGTGTGTCAAGTGTCTGAGACCAGATTTGAACTCAGGTCCCCCCTACTCCCGGGCCGGTGCTTTACTCACTGGGCCACCTAGCTGCCCCTGGTCTTTTTTATTTCTTAATCCTGAACCATATATTTTTTCCTCACACACACATGACATGCGTGTTTTGCAGCCTTCCTCTGTGGCAAGCTTTGCATTGCCCTAATATTAAGGTATATGTTAACTTGCTTTGGAGAATCACATCAAGTCCTTCACAGAATTTCTCTACTTTGAAATAGAAGTTGGTACACAATCTGCAATCATCTTCATTATGGTCTTTTTTGCTAATTTTCATCATATACATTGCAAGGCAAAATGACCAAGTGTCTCGTGTAATAATGTATTACCAAAGTGGGAAAAACAGGTATGTGAGTCCAAGTGCAACAAAAATTCCTAGTAACTACTTCCTTGCCATGACCTACTCATTCTTAAAACATTTTTTTCCATAGTGCATTGCATCTACAGAATCAGGTGCATCCAGAGCATACGTTTCCCTGGTAAAGAAATACCTAGACTAAGAAATATTTTTTGTTACCACTTTCATCTTCTTTCTCTGATTTCTCAGCCACCCAAGCTATTAGCAAATAGTTCCGTGGGTTAATAGGACTTTCGAATAGATAGCTGGGAGACACCCCAAACTCAGCATGTCCAAAATAAAATCCATTACCCTTTTCCCCAAACCCCTTTGGGGTTTCTTTCCTACTTCTGTGGAGGGCATCTTCGTCCCCCCAATCCTTGTTTTTTAACCTTGATGTCACCGTTATCCTTGGCTTTCCCTCACCCCACATCTGTAATCAGTTACCAAAATCTTTTTTGGTTCTGCCTCCACAACGGCTTTCATAGCCACCCATTTCTCACCATTCATGAATACAGGCCTTCTTCACTTCTCACCTGGGCTATTGCAACAGACTCCTTATTGGTCTCCTTGGACTCCTTAAGTCTCTTGCTTTTCCAAGCCTTTATCTCTCCAGCTGCCAAAGTGATTTTCTTAAAGCACAAGTCTTACCACGTCACTCTCTTACTCAGAAAACTCTAGTATCTCCCTGTTGGATTCTAGGATCACATTTTATTTTTTCTTTATTATATCTTTTTTAAAATGACTATTTTGTAAATTTTATGCTATATATAATTTTTACTAAATCAGTACATGCATATAATTTATAAATAAGAAAATATACATGTATTAGAGGATCTGTCTCCCAGTTTTCACTAATGGAGTGTGAGATCAAAAAAAGTATGAGGACCAATGGTCTAGACAAGAGTAGAGGAAGGTCATATTTACCTGGCAGGGGTGATGCCATGATCATCAGTATGGTTTTCCCAGGGTGAGGCTTATACTCCAGATGGCCTGACTTATCATTTCCTTAGAAGGAAACTTGACACTTTAATATGTGATAGTAGAGGACTGTACTTTCTCCTGGGATGAAGAAAGGAAGGAAGGGAGGGAGGGAGGGAGGAAAGAAGGGAGGGAGGGAGGAAGGGAGGAAGGAACAAAGGAAGGAAGGAAAAAAGGAAAGAAAAAAAGAAAGAAAGAAGAAAGGAAGAAGGAAAGAAAGAAGAAAAGAAAAAATAATTATAAAAAGAGAAAGAAGAAAAACTGAGGGTCAGAATAAGGTCAGCTGGGTAGTGTCTTATTTTTCTTAGATATCAGCTCCCCATTAGTTGCAGTGAGGGCTTCCCACACACATACAGTGTGATCCATCATCATTCCTGGTTCCAGGAAACCACATGGAAACTAATTTGGATTGGGGGAGATGGGGGATGGTATAGGGAGGGAGGGAAGCTGCTTCTGGTAATAATAATATGACTTATTTGCAATGGGAGATGTGAAAAATCCTCTAATTGGCTACTTAGTCTGATTTCTAATTAAATGTGCAAAAGAGAGCCACTGGTTTTCCTCCTCTCTTTCTTCCCTGATGTAAAGCATGTGAACTGTTTTCAAGATACATCCCAAGAGCCAAGTGGTCTCTGTGTGGCCATCAACAAATGGCTGCTTCTTCCACTTCTTTGTCTTTTTTCCCTAATATTCAGAAGGTCTAAATGTCCAGAGTCCAATGATAGAAGCAGTCGGTTCGTAGTGCCGGAAATGACCTGGTGACAAAGGAACCAAATGCATCAGAAGGGGCAGCCGTAAGAAAGAAAATTGACTGAAACCTGTTTTACTAGCAGATGTGTCCCAGGAGTTGTTCAGAGAGTTCCAGCAAACTATTTTATGTTCTAATGTGCCTTAAATATCAGCCTCTCGGTTGACCATGATCATCGTTATAAGTTTTAACGTTTTAGTCATTCTACTAATGTGTGTTGTGATTTTTTTTTGCTCTCAACACTGCTCTTTGTGAATAGGAAATTACCTATCCCATGTCCAATTTATATTATTCATCAAGTGCCTTTTATTTCTTTCCCTTTTGGGGAATCTATATATTTACAAACTATAACTTTTATTATAATTAGTATCATATTGGAGACTTGAAGTGGGAGTTGATTAATGAACCAGTGAGTAAGAGAAAAAGGAGCTCCTTCTCACCAAAGGCCAGGCTCTCTATGCTCCTTGGAGCCCTCCTAAACAAAGCTGAACAACCACAACGTGGTTACTTTTTTATGCGTGGGTTGGATTGTATGGCTGCTGAGGTACCTTCTGTCTCTCAGATTCTGTGATCTCTATGATCCTAATGAAAATTTTCCACCCAAATCAGCAGACTGACTAACACTGGGCAAATTGTTGAGGTCACTATGTTATTTAAGAGGGAGGGGGAGATTTCCTAGAATATTTTACAAATCTGGGGTTATAAGGCATTTTCTAACTCTGTTCTGTTGGGGGTGCTTCACAATACAAAAAGAAGCCAATAAGAAAAGCACTGAGTGAATACAAAAGAAAATGTTATAATAGGCTTTTGTTAGTACTTGTATTTTCTTGTTGAAGAGCATAGCAAAGACCCTGAGGTGCTGAAGTGCAGACAGGAGTTTGATGTTATCTCACACCTAGAAATCTGGCTTTGAGTCCAGGGGCTGCCAGTATCCTGAACTAGGGAAGACTGAGGCAATTGGTTGTGCTCAGTACAAATGGTGCTTTTGGTCTTTAGTAAACAGTGTTTGCCTCAGGGCTCAAATCCTTCAAAAGTTTGCCTAGGTAATTGTGTTTCATTACTGTCTGGCATCTCATCATCAGTTTAAGCTGGAGGTTTAGACTGCCTAGTCCAGAAACATGTGAGGATGGAGAGAGGGAGCTTGTGTGCTTAATCCACTTTAAAAAAAAATACAAGTGAAGCTAGCTCATTAGTTTAAGTGATGTTAGCAAAAAAAATGTATGGCATTTTCCATAAAGGCTTTTAAAATGAGCATGTGGCAGGCACTTGGCAGGTTTCGACTTTAGGAAAGCGTGCTGCCCATGTTAGCATGATCATTGTTTTCTTCTGGTTCCATAACCCTAACTTCCCCATCTCTGACTCTCAGAAAGAAACACAGAGAAATCTTAACTGCACTCAAGCTATTTTTTTTCTCCATTCCACATCTGGCATAGATTTTTCATGAATACACAACAACCAACAGCCATTTGGTGTTTTGGGTTCTTTGTTTTGTTTCCTGGGTGTGGCACAAATATGGAAGCATTTCACTTTCTAATTAGTCCTACATATATAAGAACTCTGTGGAAGAAAGGAAACAAGTATTTCTTATACTTGTACTATGTGCCAAGCACTGTGCTAAGGTAGCATCTTATTTAATCTTTCCAAGAACCATGGGAGGTAGGTGCTACTATTATCCTCATTTTATAGTTGAGGAAACCAAGGTAGACAGAGGTTAAGTCACTTGCCCAGGGAAGCACACAGTGTCTAAGGCCAAATTTAAACTCAGGTCTTCCTGACCCCAGGCACAGTGTCCTGACCATTGTGCTATCTAGCTGTATATGGATATGGATCTGACAAACAGGAAAAGCATCCCCCAGAAAAATAAAACAAAGATTATGATCAACAAATTCTTTTTTTCTTTTCTAATTGAAATATATCACACTGGAAAAATTATTTTATGAGAGGGAAATTTTTCAAATTTTGATGTAATAGAAAACTGTACATGACTAGAAATTAGAAGATGTTGGTTCTGGACCTCAAATAGTCTGTGTGATCTTGAACAGTCCACTTAACCTCTTTGTGTCTCAATTTCCCTATTTATATGATATATTTATAAATGTATACAATACATTTACACGGCTTCCTCATTTATACAAATTAGAAGGTGTTGGTTCTGGACCTCAGATAGTCTGTGTGATCTTGAACAATCCACTTAACCTCTTTGTGTCTCAGTTTTCTAATTTATACAATAAGCAGTGTGTTAGAGCCCCATCTAGCTCTAGGAGGCTATGAAAGAATCACTGTGGTCAAATTGTGAAGGATGGCGAGACACTGTGGATAAAGGAGACCCTGCCACTTCCCATGTGGCAATCCAGTCCCAAGTTCAAGAACAGTATTGTAATCTTTTTGCGCCTATCACTCACATTAGGTTTGAGAGCCAAGCTCATTGTTTTAAAGTATCAGAACATTTTACTTTAAAAGAAGATCTGGTGATGGAATGAAGTTTTTTTTTTCCAACATTCATCATGATTATGGAATCAACCACTGAAACCATGAGAGAAAAACAAACTTCACATACAAGGCATCCAGCGACTCTCCAGAAAATTGCAGACTCTCTGATATTCCATCAAGCTTCATTCTCGTTCTACGAGCCCTGTGCCTTGTGAAATTACAGAAAATTTGTAAAGACATCTTTAAAACAACTAGTAGTTGGCTCTTCTCTCATTCACTACAGGAACTGAAAAATCCTATTCATTGCAGTATTGTGCTTTTTCTCGCTGAGTTTTTCAAACTTCAACTTTCCTTTCTATTTTGTCAGTGGTGTTTCCCTTTTGGTTATGCACATCCAATCCGTTTTCTAAATTAACCCATCATTTAGGGAATCACCTACACTGATACTGTTTTGAGCAAAATCTTTGAACTGTTTAAATGAATTAGTTTCCAACTAATAGGTACATATATACAGATCTAGGCCAACTAGATGGCACAGTTGATAGAGTGCTGGGCCTAGAGTCAGGAAGACCTGAGTTCAGATGTAGCTTCAGACACTTAAAAGCTGTGTGACCCTGGGCAAGTCACTTAACCCTGTTTGCTCCAGTTTCCTCATCTGGAAAATGTGATGGAGAAGGAAAGGGCAAACCACTCCAGTGTCTTTGCCAAGAAAACCCAAATGGGGTCACAAAGAGTTAGACAAGACTGAAGCAACTAGACAACAAGTTGTACAGATCCAAGAACTGACTTTCTCTATCTAACAAACATTTTTATTTAGGTGCCTGCTTTGTGCAAGGCATTGTATTAGGTAAGAGATAAAAGGACAGATAAAACAAGACCTGAAATAATCTCTACCCTCAAGAAATTTGCAGTCTATAGACAAGATGAATACATATAATTTGAATACTTCTTTAAGCATTAATCTATAATTTCATGCCACTGAAAATCACCATCCTTAATTGGCCTCTACAGGTTGCTAAGGCCAAGCAGTTGGTTTACCTGGGCCATATATTTAGAACTAAAGAACATATAATTCACCTGATGAGGAAACTGAAGCCTATGGATGAGCAGTGATATGCCCAAGGTTACACATCTAGTTCATGGCTGAGCCAGTTTTCAAACCCAGGCCCTCTGAAGAAGGAGGAACCTTTCCCTACTTACCTCCTTTCCCTACTTATATTGTTTTTTAGACAAAAGACACAGTCTTTTGCTCATCCCATACTTGGAGCATTTCCACCTTAGAAAGACCTTCCAGAGTTTGAGCTCCATCTGCTGCCATAGCCTGTGAGATCTGAGGGTCTCCTTCATACCATAACAGGCAATAGAATAGGACAGTAGGGGAGAGGTTGGTATTGATTCAGCTTGGGCTTTACCGTTTATTTTGTGTTCTAGAAGGTTTTCCCTTCTCGAGTCAGCCCGACTACTGAGCAACAGTTCTGTAGTTGTCTGTCATGTCATATCTACTTCTAACTTTTTAAAAATCTCCTGTATTTTTTTAAGGACAAAACACTA
Organism: Trichosurus vulpecula; assembly: GCF_011100635.1. Taxonomy (NCBI): domain Eukaryota; kingdom Metazoa; phylum Chordata; class Mammalia; order Diprotodontia; family Phalangeridae; genus Trichosurus; species Trichosurus vulpecula. The sequence continues at coordinate 369,471,291 of NC_050574.1, read as the reverse complement.
AAAAACTGTCACTCATATAAAAGAAGACCTTCCTTCACCTTGTAAATCAAACAAGACCCTGGAGGGAGGTTTCATCCTGCTGGGCTCAGTACAGTATCATTTTTCTCAAGGTGACCTCATCTGTTGAAGTAGGAAGGTTGCATTTGATATGTCCCTTACTCTCTCTAAGTCAATAAAATGAAACAGGGTATCTTTAGATCATGAGAGGCCTATTTATTAGCAAATGTTTTTAAACATATTTTCCCCCTTTTTGTTAAAAAAAAATTGTGGTTTACATTAGAGTTTAAAAGAAGTCTGGAAGATTTCCTTTTGCCTTTCTAAATCAGAGTGTGGATAGATATTCTGCCACACATGGAGATTACCCCTAGATGAATTTCACTTTGTTAGTTTATGTTCTTTGTTCTGAGCACTAGGGATGAGCTTATGAAAGAGTAAATGGCTCTTATCTTCAAAGGCCTCTTTTGTACAGATAAAATGCTACTTTGGCAACCTATATTATTAATCTGTTGCAATCTTGATGACTTCTCATCAAGGTCAGTGTTACCGTGGTGTGCACACTGACTACAAACTCAAGCAAACGGGCCTTTCTCCTGAAAATTTCAAATGAAAAAAGAGTAAAAATAGTTAAAGATCAGGAAACTCTAAGAAAAAGGGAGAGAAGTAGGAAAGAACTAATTGGTATGATTCTGCCCTTGTCTGATTGGACTAATGAAATCACAGCCTTCACAGGATACAACACACAGAGATGGAGTACAGATTTTTCACTATAGCTCCCATTTTAAAACCACATTTGTGCTTTTCCCCCCTCTCTCACAAAGCCTTTCCTTGCAATAATCCTGACGGGAAAAGACGGGCATTTTTTAAACCATTTTATAGGTAAGAAAACAGAAAATGGAAGGTAAAATAACTTAATGTGAAGTGATTTGCCCAGGATCACACACATAGTTACTAGAAAAGCCAATTTTCAAGCCCAGGTCTTCTGGATAATGATGAGCATCTCCTCATCACACAGCTTATATATGGTGGTGGAGTGTGGATCTTCCAATTTGAATTCCATCATTCTTCCTCCATGAGGCCTTTCCTGTTCTCCATGTATGCTAGTGCCTCCTGAAATCACTTTGTATTCACCCTGTATATCCTTATATTTACTAACATATAGATAGATAGATAGATAGATAGATAGATAGATAGATAGATTCATTGATTGATTGATTGATTGCTGCCCCTGATAGAATATAAGCCCCTTGTTTCATTATTCTTTTTGTCTTTTAATCCCCAGGGCCTAGCACAGTGCCTGTTTGTTGTTTGTTATTGTTTATTCCAAGGTTATTTTCAGTGGGCAGAGGGAAGAGTAAATCAGGAAGTGAGTGTGGTGTAAAATATGGAAGACATTAATAAAACTTTTCAAATATACTCCACTTAGTCAACAAGCTTTTGTTAAGGGCCTACTATGTGTTGCCCTAGCAACCCTATGCCCATAAACAGATTGGGAGTAAGGGAAGGTTCAAAGTCTAAGAGAAATTGTAGTATCTGGAGAACAGGAATGTTCATTCAGATCTACTCAGTGGAATGAGTATTGTAAGTCCAAAAGTGCCAGAGCTTGGAAGGGCCCGTTAGAGATCTCCTAGGCTAGCCAACTCCTTGACCTCAGGAAAGCAAGGTATCATCGTCTCCATTCTGTAGATATGGCAGACAGTTCTACTAAAGAGGAAGGGACCCTGTGTTCTCAAAAGCTATGCTAGCCAGTGAGCACAAAGTGTGCCAGGTCTTACCAAGCTAGAAATGTGTTGAGCATGGGCCTAGTAATGGACTGTGATCTAAGGACCAGCCTAGCTAACTTTGAAGAGGTACATTCACCACCAAAAGGTTGGACAGCAGGTGATGATTTTTTGACCATATCCACTTATGAATATTTACTTTGCAAACTTTAAAGTTTTAGCCAGTAGTAGTCACAGTCATATTGGTAGTAACAGAGAGGGGAAGTGTTGGTGGAAGAAGTTCTCATGTGTCTTTTGAAGTATTAAAAGAGAGATAAGAGATCTCTGATCCAGCAAGTAAGATACTTTTGTAAAATTACATAGCCAAGTAGTGGCAGAAAATGTAAGCTTTTTGAAGACAGGGACCTTTATTTCAGACATTGTATCCCCATTGTCTAACACAGTGACTATTATGGAGTAAAAAGTAAACAAATGCTTGTTGATTGATTGATTGAGGGCCTAAAACTAAGGTCTTTTGACTTCTATAGTGCAGTGCTTTCCCTGACAAATTGTGAAATTTCCAACAGCATTGTTGTCCCTAGTCTTCAGTGTGTGTGTCTGTGTGTGTGTCTGTGTCTGTGTAAGAGAAAGAGAAATTATCACCATAGGGAGGAAAAAAAGAGTTGTGACAGAATATGGATATGTCTATTCTATAGGAGAGTCAGAAAGTCAAGATGGAACCTCTGATTTGATTAAATTCCCAAGAATCTATTGAAAGGGGTGTAGCTGTTCTTGTTGGAGGAAGCATTTTACTTCCCCCATTATGAATATTTCTTCAGGTTGGAGGCGTGGAGGTTCCTGGGTACATAACTGTTTAACTGTTACCACTCAGTATGACTCATATCTGAGAAGACAAAGAACAATACATCCTCGATTTGAAAAACTCAGCTTTCCCTCTCGTGTGTGTCACTGGCCCTGGGAGACTTTGTCGTTTGCACATAATACAGCCGTGTTCTTCAAAGCCGCTGTGACGCCAGCCTTGAAGGAGTGTGCTTACTCAGTGGGAGAGATGGTTTATATTTCATCTGAGCAGCTTATGTGCTAACCTGCTAGAACAGCACATACATTGATTGTGAAATCGCATTTTTTACAGTCAAGTGCTTGTGGTCATTTGTAGTATCCAATGCTGGCATCAGATTGGGGAAAACAAACTAGTGAAAGGAAGCCTAGTTCCCAGTACCTTCATTCTGCTTGGAATGGAATTCATCATGAAGGGGTCCACACCTGTTGACTCAAATGAGGTCCTTGTGGATACTTTTTAAATTTTTTTTTTCAGTTAGGGAAAGATGGGATATAAATTGCAGCCATCTTGGACACCATTTAGCACCAGCATCAGTTGAAAGAGTTAAAACTCTCCTCCCCTACTTCAGTTTACTTGAAATTGGCTTTGCAACTGTGATTTTCTTTTCCTTTTAAAGAGTTTTTGATTGGATCTTGTTAAAGTGCCAGTCTTCAGAATTGCTGCCTAAACTAGGGTCTCTGGCTTGAAATCAAATAAGGATACATTAGTGTCCATGTCACATGGGAACAGAAGATGAGTCAAGGGCTTGAAACTACTCTAGGATTTTTCAAACAGTTCTAATGTTTCACAAAACCACAAAAGTGCTAAAGAGAAAACAAAGATGGGGGAGGCGTGAGGCCACTCCTGAAAGTGCTAGGGAGAGAACCCTGATGTGCAGGGTAGCCCAACAGCCAGCCCTGTCTGTTGAGTACCTGGAAGGTGGGTCCCAGAACACTGCACCTTCTAAGGTCTCTGAATCATGCCGAATTGCAGAATTCTGGCATAGACTACTCTGAGTTCGAAGATGAAGCAGGCTTTGAAGTGCTGTATCCAATGATCCTAGACCCTCACAGGGTTGCTACCTGCAAAGAGGCAGAAAGGCTGCAGGTTTTAGAAGCATTGTGATGTAGAATAAGGAGCGTTGGGTCTGAAGTCAGGGCTGCTAGGATCAAGTCCCATTCACAGAATCATGGGATTGAAAATTCAAAGGGATCGTAGAGGGTACATAGTCCAACCCCTTATTTCACAGATGAAGGCAGTGAAATGACTTGACCGTGGTAGTAATTGGCAGATCTGGAACTGTATGTAGGTCTTTAGACTCCAGATCCAAGGCTCTGTCCAGTGCACCTCTCACTGTAATTCTGCCACTTTGAGGTATGTGATCTGAGGTATGTCACTTCACTTTTCTGAACTTTCAATTTCCTCATTTGTAAAAGAAAAAAACAGGAATGTTAATGCTTCACTGAGTATTTAGTAAAACAAACAAATTTAAAAATAAGTTATAATTATCACTATTTTCTTGTTTGGCTCAGAAATTTACATACCTACTGTGGGACCTTATGGAACCTATGGAAACCTTATATCATGTAGTGCTACTTTTATCTGTTTTCAGTACTACAGAGTCCATGTGGCAGATCTTGTATGCGGGGATGGATACCAAAGTCCCTGGGTTGAGAAGAACTGTGACCAGGCGCTTCCAGCTCTGTATTCAAACATGAGGGATCCCCTGCTCTGTCACTGCCGTGGTTTATAGCACCAGAACAATCCATCCTAAGACTATTTAGAGGCAGGGGTAAAACCTCACCAGACACACACACACACACACACACACACACACACACTTTTATAGACATAAAATCAATTTAAATGAAGCCTGGGGTCAGCCTCAAAGGGGGAAAGTCATAAAAGGGCATCCTGAGTTTTAATTAATTTGTTTCCTTCCCCAAGATAGTATTTTTTATACCAGGGCCATGCTGGCTATGACCCTCTCCTTCTCTACTGCCATCTTTGTGGTGGATGATTTACTTCCATTTCTTGTTCCATTGCATCAGTATTGGTTTGGCATATATTGGTTTGGCTCAAACAGCATGGACCAACTAACTAGATTTTTACTAGCCAGAAATAACTGAAACAGATAGAATACAATACACTTCTCTATTCTGTTTTTTTCCATTAAAAATAATTTTCCCAATCAGGAGATTTTCTTTCTACCTGACCTATTTTTTTCTTTAATTCCCTGCTCTGAATCTACTCTTAGCATCAAAGCTAATTTGTACAAAAGTGCTTAAGATTAGCTAGAAAGCTTCTACCTCCATTTAAAACTGATTCTAAAAGCAGAAATTCATTTATCCTTACATTTTAAAACACTTTTAAACAGAATAGTTTTTAGATGGAGATAAGTAGCAATTTCCTCACAAATTGCACTAATCAAACATCTTTTTGCAATTTGTGGCTCCATGTTTAGAAATTGTAAAAGATTCTGAGGAGAAACAGACTGAGGCTCATATGTTTGGAATGAGGAGAAGACTTTAAGGGAAACAATCTGTTTATCCTGGGAAAGAGAGGCTTAGAGATAACTTCATTGTCTTCAACTATGGAAAAACCTCTGGGCTTCAACTTTCTCACCTGTAAAATGAGGAGTATCTGCCTGTCTTCCATTGGGCCGTCATGTACAAGGGGCATTAGAAGTTGTTTTATTTAGCCCCAGGAATAAAATTAATAGCAATGGGTGGATGTTGCTGAGGCAGATTTAAGCTTGAAATAAGAAAAAAAAAAACTTTGTTACAATTGGACTGTCCAGAAGCAGAGTGGAATGCCTTAAGAGGCAGCGAGTTCCCCATGGGACTTGATGTCTTTAAGCAAAGGTTGGTCAATCACCTGTTGCTAAACTCACAGAAAGCATTCTTGACCAGGTATAGTTTAGACTAGGTGAGCTCTGAGGTGCCTTTCCACTGTAAATCTTGTGAACCTATAAGCATAGATGTAGAGAGAGATGACCCCACCCACTTTCCTTTGGTGATAATAGGAGTATTTATAGGATAATTTGGTAGACATAGGCCTCTCTCTGGTCATTTTTTACTGCCAACTGGTTGGGCTTTCCTATATCCAATCTGCTTTCCTATACTGTGTCTTAGTTATTTTCCATTCTCTATTAGGGAGGACTGCCTCAAAGTATGATTCACCAGTCATTGTCATGCCATAGTGACAGTTTGACAATAGTTACTTAGAAGGGTATCATTACAATTTTAGTGTGTTCTCTATGAGACACCCCTGGAAGCATGAATAGAAAAAAAACATTGTCCTGTCAGAAAATCTCAGTTTGAGCCCTGCTTACTCCTCCTTACTTAGAGTTTGATTTTGAGCAAAGCAGTTGACTTCTCTAGGCCTTCACCCCTACTCTATAATTGAGGGGATAGTATTGACTGATATTAAAGGACTTTCCAGCTCTGAAATCATGTGATCCCGAGCAAAAATAAAGTCCACTGTATTTTAACTATGACAAACCTACTAGAAGAACATATTCAGTGATTGACTATATGTATATGTATAGATATATATTGGAGGAGGGGGGCAGTATTTTGTTTTATAGAAGAAAAGACATAGGAAGAGATAATAAGAACCAAAGAGATAGTCATTCGTTCCACAAAAAATGAAATATAATGGATATTGCTATGTGTGTGTATGTGTATATGTATATATGTGTATGTGTGTGAGAATATATGTGTGTATGTATGTCTATAGATATGTGCCTTCTTTAGGTATCATACCCATCTGTACTGATTAGCACATTATATGTATATTGTAGCATCTAGAGCAGGGGTGGGGAACCTGAGGCCTCAAGGCCACACACGTGAGGACCTCTAGGCCCTCAAGCATGGCCCTTTGACTGACTCCAAACTTCACAAAACAATCCCTTTAATAAAAGGATTTGTTCTGCAAAACTTGGACCACACCTGAGGACCTAGAGGGCTACATGTGGCCTTGAGGCTTCAGGTTCCCCACCCTTGAAGGGATTCTGTTGGATTGTAATCTGCATTGTTAGAGGGAACTGATTCTAAAATGAGAGAAGATAATCCAGTGATAATGTGTTTTTGTCAACCAGAGGAAAGTTACATTCCATGATTAGTTGTCATTGAAAATCAATTCTGAATTTTTCTGCTTTTTGCCTCTGAGCCACAAATGGACTTCCTGATCCTTCTTACTGTGACTTACTAAAAAACATGATTTTCCTGGGTTTATACATTCTTAGAATCTTAGAACTGGAAAGGACCTAAAAGGCCATAACATCAAACCCACAACTGGACATAAATTTCTACGACATACCTGACCAATGATCATCCTACTTTTGAGTACCTTTAGTTCAGGGATACCTACTACCTCCTAAAGTAGCTAATCACACTTAGAGAGACTTCTGATAGAAAAGTTTTCCTTTTATTAGTTACGTGTAGATATGCTTATGATTAATAAAATTTTCCTCCAGAAAGATCTTTTCCCTTCAGTTTTTGAGCACTTTTGAGAGTTAATGAGTCCCTCAAATTTACAGTTTTATACCCTGGGATGCCAAGAGTTAGTTCTGAAGATTTAACAGATCCCTCGTACTGGACCAGAAGTGTATTTGACAATGATAAGTTGCTTGAGATTTCTCAGTTTAGGGCACATATTCGTAGAATTTTTTTTTAAAGTTTTATTGATATCTTTTGGGTTTTTCTCCACCCTAGTCATTCTAAAACCATCCTTTATTTAAAAAAAAGTCTTAAAACCTGATCACACAGTGAATGACATTGTCTTGAATGAATTGAATGAATGATATGAAATATTCTACATCTTTAATCCCGTCCCTCTCTTATGACAAAAAGGAAGCTTGCTTCAATATCTGTCCTCTAGTACGAAGACTAGTCATTCCATATGATTGTTTTTTTCAAGACCATTCTTTATGGATTGCTATTAATGTAGAGGAAAAGAGATTTGAGAATACGTGAGTGAAAGTGAGTGGAATTGGACTTCCCAACAAGGCCACTAGAGATTTGACTGGTCACTTATGGAAGAATCTTTAATCTTTATACATTTTTTGCAGGAGCAAAGGATATACAGAGTGAAGGAAAATCAATTGGATTGGAAGGCAGGAAGGGAAGAAGGGTGTTTTCCTCAGAAACCCTATATCTAATGTAAAACTCTGTTTAGAATAAATGTTTACTGAATTGAGTTGAACTTACTGGGCTAGCATCATGGGAATTTGCTCTGCCAATTTCATAGGAAAAGAGTCCAATACTGATGATGTTTGGAGGAGGAGGGGGCAAGGGGCAGGAAGAAAGTAGAGTATTTATGTGAATGGTTTATGCAGTGAGAGTTTAATAGAGTAGAGAAATAAAGCATCAGTGTTGAGGGGAGGGTGTAAATTCATTCTCTGCCCCATAGAGTCCAAACGAGAAAAAGGAAATGAAAAATTTGCAATTCACTCCTATATTGTTTTTTTTTTCTGGTAGCTGTTTCAAACTTGCCATAACCCCTCCTCAGAAAATGAGAAGATGCTTTTTTAAGACTAATCCCAGACTACTCCTCTTTTACATAAGGTGGTATTTCCCCTGGGAACTGTCTGGAAGATCTTATGAGGAGGAACACTTTGCATTTATAGAGAGCCTTTCATCTGTAGATCTCAAAGTGGCTTTACAAACATTAATTATTTCTCACACTTGTGAGGCAGGTAAGTATCATTACACCCTACTTTAGAAATGAGGAAAGAGGTACAGAGAGTTGAAGGACTCAGCCTGGGGCACCAGGGCTCCAGGGCAGCTCTGAGATTAGGATCCAGAGGTCCAGATTCCCAGCCTTCCTATTTAACCACAAAGCCACCTATTCTCCCACAACTGGGAGAGGGAAAGGAAAAAGCACACTGGAGGCAATCATTGAAGCTCGGTAGGAGCAATGCTCATTTCTCACTTCCCTCCGGCTGGCACATCAGAAGCCATATTGCTTTGCCATGGCTACTTAGTAACTCAAAACCCCAAAGGACTTTTTAAAAGCTGCCTACCCAAGGCAGGCCTCTGCCCCAGCTTAGTGCTAGCTGTTTCCCTGAAAAGTATGCTGATATAAAGCAACTTACCAGCCCATGACTAACCAAGATGTCTGCAAGCCCGTCAGAGATAAATGGTTGGCAGTCAACAAAGGTCTTTCCTAGTGTTGTCTGTGGTTTTTTTTTTTCCTTTAGGATCTAGAGCTTGTAAGAACTGAATTATATTGTCATGAGATTTTACTGATGAGGATAATATACCAGTTAACCAACTACTGCTAGCACTTAGGTGTAATTGATGACTATTTTTAGTTTTAGTTTTTAAAAACTTGTTTTCACTCATGACACTTGAGCTGAGACATGATTTCTGGAAACCAAGCCAGAGCTTCAGGGAAATGGTTCTTTGTAGCCAGCCAGGGATTACCATTTGTAACTGTAAAGCATCTTTTTTTGTCATTCTGGAAATGGTTTTAGAATCATGAGGAGAAGAGAGTCAGGTGGAGGGAGGAGCATCATGGGGTATTCCCTTTTTTCAAGGGGAACCCAGATTGTCTCATGGGGGTGGTGATGATGGGAGAGATGAACAATCAATGCTCGCCCTGACACATCACCCTGGAAACTGAATCACATCCCTGAGGCCTGACTCACATCCTGTTGTGTGTTCTGAGAGCTTCCAAGAGAGTCTTTGTTACACCATAAAGCAAGACTGTTCTAGGAGGTGAACTTCAATGGTACCCTGAGAAACGTCTTGCCTAGTACCCACCTGGTAAGGGGGACAGATTAGGGAAAAACACTGACTCAAGGGTTTATCTTTTCATCAAGACATAAATATATATAATATATACGCACACTTATATGACTTTGTATATGTATTCATACACTCATATATGACTTTGTATATGTATTTATACACACATACCATGTGGTGTTATACCATGAATAACTTTATGCTCTTTAGTTTTACATGACTGTTTAAATGTGGCCCTATCATACAACATCCTTCCTCTTTCCCAGAGCTTTAGGGAGAATAGTACAAAGGATAAAAATAGGAGTGAGTAAATGTTCAGGAGATAGAGGACACAACAGTTGTTGGCCATCAACAATGAAAAAGTACAGTCTGTCTACTTCTTCCCTTGACCAAGGAGAGGTTGTGAACAGAGTAAGCGTAGGAGCTCAAGAATATCCAAATTTGAAGGAACACATCCCAGTGTCTCTTTTTTCTCTCTTCTAAGAGACTAGATTGAGAAAATGTTACTCAGATAACCACACCTTTATCTCCTCATCACTCTGAGTTCTTCAGCTTTCTGTTATTGTTTGGTAAGTCATCCCCCCATTAGACAGGGATAGTCTTCTGTCTGTCTTTGTATTCTCAGCAGTCAGCACAGTACCTGGCCAATAGTAAGTTCATAGTAAATATTTCTTGAATAACTGATGAACTATGCAATTTAAACTAACAAACTAACGTGAGTCAAATGTTATGGCTAATGATTATGAGACATTGAAGCTGGGGACTGAACAACTGTGCTAGGGTTTGGGAACAGATACATATGTGTGTATATATATATATATATATGTGTGTGTGTGTGTGTGTACATACATACATATATACACACATATATAGATATCTATACATAGATATATATGTTCCCATTATGCAGCCTTTCAAAAAGAACATAGGTATACCTATGGGAGCCTAGATGTCCGGTTGCCATGAAAAGAGCATCAAAAGAAATAACAAATATGATTTATACAGAGAAAAATGTAAACTTACATGAACTGATGTCAATTATAGTAAGCAAAGGCAAAAAAACGGTACATACAATGATTAAAACAAATAGAAAAAATCACTACATAACAATCAAAAATGGTGTGAAAAAAAGATATGAGAAGTCACACACATCCCCACTCCTTTGCAGGGATGGTAGGTTCCCACGTGTGGGACATTTAATGTATGTTCAGATTTTTTCCATGTACTGATTGGTTTTACTCTTCTTCTTTTTTTAAAAATATTACTTGCTATATGGAATAATTCTGTGAGAGGGAAAGGAGGAGACATTCTGGGAGAAATTTTGGTGATGTAAAAACAAAAGATTTCAATAAAAATTTATTTTAAAGAAATAAAAAAGCATTGAGTTGGGAATTGAGAGATCTGGATTATAGTCCCAACACTGCCGATGATTACTGAGTACGGTATAATGGAAAAAACACTGAATCAGAGCTTTAAAAATGAAGCTTTAAATCCCTTTTTTCCTGATTGCTTACCTGTGGGACCCTTGGGCAAGAGCTAACTCTATGTGTTTCATGTTCCTCAACTGTAAAATGAAAGGGTTAGACTAGATCATAGATTACTAGAGTCAAAGGAACCTTATATACAATCCAATTCTATTCCCTCATTTTACAGTTGAAGAACTTAAGACCCAGAAGTTTAAATTATTTTCAAGGGGATACATTATTACTAAGAGACAGAGATCCAATTGAGACCCAAGTCCTCTGATTGTAAATCCAGTGCTTTACTTTCATCGGGACTCAGAGTTGGAATGATAGTTCAAGGTAGAAGATAATGATTTCCAAATATCACCCCTCCTATCGTCTCTTCTCCCCTTCCCCATTTCACAGAAGAGAAAACTAAGCCCCAAAGAGGGGAAACACTTGACTGAGTTCATATAATTTAGCTAAGTTTGATTACTCTTCTATAAAATAAAGGAGGTTAGATTAGATGTCTTTTTCCTGTGCTAATATTCTTTTATTGTGTCAAAAAAAAAACCTGCTGCCATTCTCAAAGTGATGACACAAGGATCTGTATTTCTTGTTAACATCCTCTTATCTAGCCCCTCTTTCTGCTCCTCACAGGTAGCAGCCGTCAATGTTATAGATGGCTCTACTATCTTAAATAAGATAGAATGATGGTGGCTCCCTGGACTCACCAGCTTCTTCTTGTTCTTTCTAGATGCCTTTAATTGCATTTCACCATCATATTCCTTCTACCAAAGAATATATTTGTATTTGTGAATATAAGCTCTACTTTTCACTACCAACATCTGATCTAGGAGAAAAAAAAAAGAATTGAAAAAGAATGAGATAAGAAATCATTACAGAAAAAAAACCCACAGGGTTATAGATTTAGAACTATAAGGGAATTTAAAGGTCCTTTAACCCAACTCTCTCATTTTACATATAAGGAAACTGAAGTCAAAGAGAGGTGACTTAACTGAGGCAGAGCTACAGTTCTAACCCAGGTCTCTCATTCCAAATCATATCCTTTCCCACCGCCCCACACAGCTTCCCCATAATTTGTATCTGTTTTCATATTTTGGGGCCCTATTTGTTTTAGAACGCATGCTTCATGAAGGCAAGGTTTAACTTTTATGTAAAATGCGTCTCCCAAAGTGCAGTGAACACTTAATAGTTTGGTTTTTTTAAATTAATAATCATTATTGTAACTAAAGCCTTTAAGCCATGGTTAGAAGCTCTCCCCCGCCACCTGCTGGCCCTCCAGTGACAATGAAACCAAATTTCAAAGCAAACCTACGCTCAGCCTTTGTTAAAGTGAGAAATGTCCAATTCCACATGACCATCTTGTGGTTTTTAGTCCTCTACCCTGTCCTGTCTTGGAAAGCAGAATTATTGTGGTCTTAAATTAGTAAGAAGGTCACCAAACCTTGTGAAAAGACGACAAAAGGCCATGGACTTTGATCCTAAGACCATCTTATCAAAGCCTATTTTTAAAAGGCTATGAAACCTATTATGCAATGTTTGTATGGTTTGATTATGAGTTTGGAAAAGCCTAACACAACTTTTTCACTGCAGTAAAACATGACATGGCTTGAATTATGGCATAATACTATATGCCTAACCTAGTGTGGTTTTAGACATGAGGCTAAGGGCGTTATGCTATCTTCACAACAAGCATGAATTACAGTACCGCAATTCACACCCTGGAGTGTTTTATGACAATTATAAAACCTCTTTTGTTTGCCTTTTAAATAATTAAAATGATATTTGTGTATTATCTACTCATTTAATATGTGCCAGTATCTCCATATTCACATTCAGATTGTCCATTTCCACATCCATTTTCCCCCAAAATGTAATAATATGCATGGTAATATTCACTGGATTTTTTCCAAAAATTCAGTACAGATGTGGAATATTCATTGACTCAGAAACATAATTAGATGTCTCTCCTACTATCTCTGTTTGCCTATAAGAGCCTGGGAAACATTGATGGTCTAGATTAAGAGTGGGAAACCTGCAGTCTCAAGGCCACATGTGGCCTTCTAGGCCCTTGGGTGCCTTCTTTTGACTGAGTCCAAGTTTTACAGAACAAATCCTTTTATTAAGGGGATTTGTTCTGTGAAGTTTGGATTCAGTCAAAGGGTTGCACTTGAGGACCTAGAAGGCCACATATGGCCTTGAGATCATAGGTTCCCCAACTCTGATCTATAGATCCTGTGAGCCCTTCAGCCCAGATGGAACATTTCTTCTGAATTTAAAGGAGCTGTCATTCTTTGCCATCCCTGAAACTGGGAACAAAATAAAGAAATTAATTTAACCAAAGATTCCAAAATTCCTTGCTAAAATTGAAAAGTACCATGATACTGAAAAGAACATGGCATATGGAGTTAGAAGATCTAGGTGAAGTCCCAGCTTTGTCTTTAATACCTATGTAACCTTGGACACATCTTTTGACTTTTGACACCCAGTTTCTGCAACCTTATGTAAAGTAAGGAAGTTGAATCAGTTGACCACTAAGATTTTCTCCATCCCTAAATCTATGACAAACTTATTGCTCCCAAGTTCTACAAATCACAATTTTGTTCAGGAATACGTAAGGAAAGGTCAAGAGGGAAACTCCTTCAATCGCCCGGTTCTCTTATAAGCTAAATAGAAAATGAAAACATGCGTCATTTAGGAGCACCTACTTTCTTTATGTTGTAACACATAAAATATTTTTTGAGGGACTTGAGAGGAGGTATTTAGTGGCCAGCATCCTCATTGTGAAGCTGTATTTATTAAGGGCCCTGCTGAGCTGTGTCCTTATTTTAAAACAGATGGCCCTAAAAAGTGAAGTAAATGTTGCACCCTGAGGAAATATACCATTGCTCTGCGATGGGATAATAACCATCCCTTAATTCCCTCAATATGCTTTCTGGTGGTGGAGTTTTCCTTTCTAATCTATAAGCATGTCATATTTTTGAAAAACCAGGCCCACATGAATCATAGGACTTAATTCTGAAGGGAACCCTATTAGATCATTTAGTTCAACTCCCTTATTTTACCAATGGGGGAAGGGTAAGGGGGTAAACATTTATATGGCACCTATTACATGCCAGGCCCTGTGCTATGTACTTTACAGGTATTACCTCCTTTTATCATCATAACAACCCTATGAATTATATGCTATTATCACCATTTTACAGTTGAGGAAATTGAATCAAACAGAAGGTAAGTGACTTGCCCAACAAAGGTCGCACATCTAGTAAGAGTCAGGTTGGATTTGAACTCAGGTCTTCCTGTCTCCAGGTCCAGTGCTCTGTCCACCAGGCACAGACCAACTTGCCCAGGGTTAAACAGATAAGGAGCAAAGGTAGGCTTTGAACCTGAATCCTCTGGCTACAAATAGCATCATTTCCATTCTTCAATGATATAATACTGTCATTACGTGACACTATCATACTATCTTCCACACACTAACAGTATTCTTCTTGTTTGGTTTAAACATTTTACCTGTGTACATGAGAGTGTTACAGCTCAGTGTTTGTGGTTAAGAGTCAACATTGACTTCATTCCAAATTCTTTCTGTTATGATGGTCAGCAAAACACTTGCATAGATTACTTTTTTGTACTCAATGTGTGATTTCATTGGTGTAGGGAATGCTAAGTGTGGAATTCCCACTATCTAAGCAGATCTGCAACTACATTGCAACCTGTTCTCTTAGAGAGTTTCATAAGGGTAACAAAAGGTTAAATGATTTCCCCAGTCACATTACTGGTAGGCTTATGACTTGAATCTAAGTCTTTCTGAAATCAAGGCCAGTTCACCCTCCACAGTGCCATGCCTCAACTTGGCACTCTGTCTCTCTTACTTCAGGGTATTTAGGGGTATATTTGGTGTTGAGGGAGGACTAGCATCTCTGGTGTGAGGGATGCCGAGCCCTTTTTAGGGCTGCTCATCCACCTTTGGTACCCACCTGGCACTCAGCTCTTGCCTGTGGCTCCAAGAAGCTGTAGTATGCACAGCAGCCACACCCTGGTAAAACCTTCTCAGCAGATGGGCTAAACCAGGATGACGGTAACCAACAGGCCTTAAATCCATCAGTGAGTTAAGATGATGTCTACTCCCAGCATGTGAAGACTTTCCCCGGTGGAATGGGTGGATGAGAACAGTTTGTTCCAACTGCCATGAAAGAGGCTAAAGCAGGTACTGTGAAGAGCTTAGAATTTGGTCAGGCATCAGAGATGCTAAAGTCATCCACTGCATCCTGGGCCATTGCCAGTTGGCTTTTTTCCTGCCACTGGACTTCAGAAAGAGAGAGTGAAGCTGACAACTTTGAGCAACTTTACCTTGCTTAAATCCAATTCGTGAGCAAGTCGGTACATCACCTCTGATGTCACTGATCCTTTTTGAAAATAAAGGACAAACAGCAACAGGCATGCAAATAGCTGAGTTGTATTTGAACATGGGTCCTCTGACCCCAAATCCAGTGCTTTTTCTGCTATACCATATCACCCTCTCTCTTCGGTTGTGTTTACCCACATGCATCTAAGTTGGGATGCACAGAAATGAGTTGCCCCTAAGGATACAGGAGACCAGTATTATGAAAAATGCTTTCTGTTGATGAAAGTGGTGATTTTTCTCAAGACTTGGCTTAAGCATAAATATCCATGTACCTAAAGTCTTGAATTCTTGGCCATCATACAGTTGAAACTAATACTTTCCACTCTTAAGAAGCTATATCTTTTTAAAAATTATTTTCAATGCGGATTCATCCAATATCTTTAGAAAGAAATTTCATCAGATGCAAATTCCCAAAGGAGTCCTAACAAACTATAGTTTTACAATAAATTGAAGGTGGGGCAACTCACCACACTTATCACAAAGCCTTGAGCTTACTTCACGCTCCTCAGTAAGTGCTTGTGGATTGATTTGAAGTATTGACACATCAATGTAGCTGTTAAATATCCTGACATCCATCCTGTTTAAAATCACTGTACTTTGTACTTTGGCACTTTTGATACTTTACTTCAGGACTTTGGTGGTCCTGTCCAAGATTTCATCTGCAGGGATGCTCTGTGGATTGTAATTCCCCAGTGAATTCTCATCTCCAGCAGTTATTGTCTGTTTCTTTCTGTCAGTCTTCATGTAGAGCATTTATCCAGCTATCTAAAGGCATTTTTCTTATTCCATTAATGTCCTGGGGGTATCATTGTAGTAACTGAACTGTCCATCTCTTGTATCTCATTCTCGCTGAATGATCAAATAGCTTATCATCTTTTCCAGCAAATATGGGACCAGA
Organism: Trichosurus vulpecula; assembly: GCF_011100635.1. Classification (NCBI taxonomy): domain Eukaryota; kingdom Metazoa; phylum Chordata; class Mammalia; order Diprotodontia; family Phalangeridae; genus Trichosurus; species Trichosurus vulpecula. Next base: position 369,455,229 of record NC_050574.1, on the reverse strand, counting down.
AGATGAACACATGTGTTTAACCAAAGATTTGTTGATTGTTATAGGGTTCTCAAATGGTAATAATAGCAATATTATACTTCTAGGATCTATTATTTATTCGATACCACCACTGATGATGAAGATCAAACAATTTCCATTTCTTAGTAGATGGTATTTGTGAGCTGCTGTGGCTGAAAAAAATCTCTACCTGGTAACCAGAACCTGGTCGTGTACCTCTCAGGCCTTAATTAGGCCCAGTCTTCATACAACAGATAAGCAACATACCACTGGGCCCAGACTTGAAATCTATCAAGATCAACAGGATCCTGTAAAATTTCTGTTCTGCTTGGCATTGTCTTGGAGAACCCATAACAAGTATCATAATAATGTCAATAATAATCCTCTTCTCTATTATAATAAACTGTTTCTTCTTTTTTCCAGATACAAAGCAGATCCAGCCTTCTCCACCTTGGTCCTATGACCAGTCATACCAATACTTGGGATCTATCGCTTCTCCTTCTGTACACCCAGCAACACCTATTTCCCCTGGGCGAGCCAGTGGCATGACGTCTCTCTCTGCTGAGCTTTCCAGCCGACTTTCAAGTAAGCATTTGAAATTCATTGGCAACTCCAGCTATAAAAGAAGATTTGGGAGGCAGAAGGAGTGAGAAAGATACTTTGAAAAGAAAGAGAGGACGGTGGAAAGATACTTTTAATTGAAAAACATACCATGTTCAGAATGTAAAAGATAAAATTTGCAAATTCCCACCCTCATGTTTTGCCACCAGAAATAGTCATGTGATCATAGATTCAGAGCTAGAAGAGACCTTGGAGATCATCAAATCCAACCCCCACATTTTATAGATGAGATAGCTGAGGGACAGCAAAGTCCAGTGACTGGCCCAAAGTCATCGGGCAGTAACTGGCAGAACTGGGCTTTGGTGCCGGGCCTTCTTTAGTTCTCTTCTGTTAAATTCAATTCTCTTGTCATTACACCAGACTGGGTAGACCATGAGTCTGGCCCAGTTTGTTCACATGCATCCACATTTGAGTGCTCCTTGAAATATAACTGCAATACTTTTACACACAAGGATGGTCTTAGTTTGTGAAAGTTGAATTATTGCAGAGGCTAGTGGGCAGCCACAAAATTTCAGGGATAAAAAGACAAAACTTGCAAAGATTGATGGTACCAATTCATAACAATAAAACAACAGCTGTGTAGAGAATACTTTGTGCTTCTCTTGTAACCAGCAGCATAGTATCCGCATTAGTATCCCCATTTTATTGATGACAAAACTAAGGTCCAGGGAAGTTTAAGGGACTTGACTGAACATTTAATGTTGGAGCCAGGACTCACAATTAGATATCTTAATTCTAATTCATTGTTCTTTCTGCTGTATCACACTGTTTATGGAATTTCTTACCCTGATATTAAGATTCCAACAGCTTAGGTAAATTCATGGATGATGTGAGTATGGGTAAGACCAGATTTATTGGCTGTTAGAGCTGGAAGCAGCTTAAAAAAAGTTGTGTGTCTCAATTTCCTTGGGGGGGGGAATTACAGAGAGGGAAACTGAGGACCAGAGAAGTAATTTTCCTAGGGTCATGTATCAAGGAATTGAGAGAGCAGAAATTAGAACCTCTGTCATATGAAAGCCAACCCAGAGCCTCTCATGTTACCATCTCATGTTTTGGCAAGCATCCCTAACTTTTGAGGTCAGTATTAAGGAAGGTAACCACATTTTTCTACAGCATGTCTTTTGCTGATATACAAAGGCAAAATGCTAGGCTAGATAGACTATGAGTCTAGCCTAGTGTGTAATAGGAGTTAATTTTTATAAGGCCAACGTTAGCGACTTACCAGTGTATCTGAAACAAGAGAAATATATACCCAAAATGAAAACCATCTGAAATAAGCAGTATAGAGAGAGAGAGAGAGAGAGAGAGAGAGAGAGAGAGAGAGAGAGTCAACAACATCAAGATGCTTTTTCTCATATTTCCCGGTGCTAAGTCCCTTTGATATATTCATGGCAATTCTTGTTGCCATGGGCATGTTAAGTGTTAGTCCTTTAACCTGTGAACAGTTTGATCTTCTGCCTCTTAAAATCACCACGCTCAATGGAAAAGAAAGTTGACATTATGTGGCAAAATTCATTTGTTGAAAAGGAAAAGGAAAATTGTTCTTTTGTTCCAATTGACCATTTTTAAAAAATTGTTTGGTACTGTGGAGTTGGAGACAAGCCAAAATGAATAGGATATAGAAATTCATCAGTCTTGCTAATGGAAATTTGAATCATAAATGTTCACAATTGGAAGGCACCTTAGAGGATATCTAGTACAACCTTTTAATATGGCGGAATCTCACCTACAATATCCCTGACAAAGAGTCATCCAGACTCGCTTAAACACTTCCAGTGATGGGGAGCTCTCTATTTAATAAAGGAGACTCTTCCATTTGGGGACAACTTTAATTGTGAAAATATTTCTCCCTGTCACTTAGAGTCATTGGTCCCAGTCCTTCTCTCTGGGACCACACAGGATGATAATAATGCTGTGAGTGGTCTATGAGCCCAATAGTGAAGAAAACGGTCTCTCCATTCTTTACTGTTTATGTCTTTTCATAAATCCTCCACAGAGTACTTAGAATTTTAGATCTGAGAAATGTTATAGAGGTAGTATGCTTAGGCTTGAGCAAAACACTTGACAAAGGACTTATATTGACTAGATTAGTGGTTTTGGAACTGGTTAAGTGAGTGGATCCAAAAAGTGGTTGTTAGTGGGTCTAGGTCCACTTGGAGGGACATCTCTAATAGAATGCCACAGGGATTTGCCCTTCACTTGTACTGTTCAATGTTTTTATCGGTGACCTCGAAAAATACATAGAAGGCACTCCTGTCACATATGCAGATGACATGATGCAGGAAAGAGAGTTGACACAATGGGTCACAAAGTCAGAATCCTAAAAGATTCCAAAAAGGATAAAATTATTGGATAAATTAGATAAGATAAAAATTAATAAGGATGAATATAGAGTAATAAACTTAGAAGCAAAAAAAAGTAACTTCTCAAGGAAGGCTTAGGGGAAGCACATAGCTAGTCAGCAGTTCCTGTAGAAAAATATCTGATGTTTGAGTGTTCTACAAGCTCAATCTGAGTCAACAGTAGGATATGGCAGCCAAAAAAAAAGGTATTGTCTTACATTCTTGGTCCATGACCAACCTATCTCCTTTTAAAGGCATATCCTTTTTATTATACTTTTGATATATCTTGTCACCAAAGTCTTTATTGGTCATATGCTACAGCCTCCGTAAACCCGCCATCCTCCTTTTTGTTATCATTTTGGGTCACTGGCGATTTGGATTTTTCAAAGATCATGATGTTCCATGATTCACAACCATATAATAGCATTACAAGGAGAATATTGGCATTAAAGAAATAGACTTTCACTGACATACAGCAATTTCCTTACAGTAGCCCTATGCGGTGGGTAGTGCAAGTTATTATCATCCCTGTTTTATAAGTGTGGAAAGTTAGTCTCAGAGAGGCTTAGTGACTTGGCTATATCCACACCGTTAATAAACATCAGAACTCACAGTTTTCCAACTGACCAGTCCTTCAGATTCTCCACTCGAAACATGCCGAGTTCCTGCAATTGATTCTGCTGTGGAGTAATTTCATGTCCCCTCACTCTTAGTTGGCCTCCTCTGGATGAGCTCAGGTTTGTTGATTGTTGTGCTGCTGCTAAAATTCGATATCAGAGTGGAACCCAGTAATCCATATATGTTCTGATAGAGCGGAGTACAGGGTGATTATCACTTCCTTTGTCCTGTAAAGACATGTCAGTTTTGTTGTCTTTTCCCTTAAGAACAGTCATGGCAGATTAGGAGCATAGAAGAGAATGGAGGAAAAGATTCTTCCCTTGCCACATGCTTGAAATGCATGTCTTATCATGCTTTCTTTTATGGATAACTGAGGCTCCTGATGATTCCACCAGATACTTAAATCCTAACCAGGTTTTTGACAGCCCTGGGTAGAATTGCTTGTGAGTGAACTAGGATTCAATGGTGGCAGTAGTTGATTCTCTTTTCAGACCCTTTCTAGCATGTGCTCCTCCATTTTTATGATTCCTGATGTGTGGAGGTTTGCGGGCACTGGTGTAGGCTGTGTAATTTTTATCTTACTTGTTCTTATGAGCTTGTCCCTGAGGGACAAAGTTTGCCTTCAAAGACCGTGTGTCAGCTTCCCCTGACTTGTCTTGGCATCTGAGCTATGTCCACTGGCTATATTTTGTGTCTGAATCATGTACTGTTTTTCTTGGACCCATTATGTTGCATAGCCTTAGCCTCACTCTTTAGTGGGAATTTCCTTACTCTGTGGCTGTCCTTCGGTATTCATTATGTCAGCAGCTCTCCTTGGCCAGGATGTTTTTGTTGTTTTTTTTAGTTCATGTCAGGTAGACAACCACAGCTCAAGACTACTGGTGACTTGCCACAGTTGACCAAGATAGGAGGCTTTAGGGGCTATTAAAGTTAAAAAATTAGCCACAACCCATTCTATCCCAAGACGAATACTGGTTTAGTTTCTGTACAAGAAAGGGTTACTTAAGAACTTGTATGGTTACCAGCTTAACAAAGGATCAAGGAAGGACCATAGGGAAGTGGGGTCATAAATGGAAGGGGGGGGAATTACCAGGAATTTCCACAGACAAAAATTTGGGTGCCTATTTTATACTCTGTTCTTCAGGACAAAAAAGGAGCTACAGGCCTGCCTTTGCTGATTGAAGGAAACAGAAATGTAGACTACTTTTAAACTTGGCAAAGAGTCCCTTCCTAAGAAATCAAGCATATAATGCAGACCTGCAAAGTATTGTAATAAACTTAGGAATAGGAGGGGACTAAGACACATGAAAGAAAACTGCCTCACCAGCCAACAAGCTTTGAGAACCCGACACTACACTGTCTGCTCTGCCTTTTAATCCAGTCAGACTACTTTGAATTACCTTTTACCTTCCCCACCTCCCTGAATTTCCTTCTTTGCAGATGTATGCAGGGAGTGTGCGCGCACACACACACACACACACACACACACTCACACACACACACACTCTTTTTCAGACACATTCTCCACTTTATCTGAAAGGAATTGTCATCCGAATTTTTCTTCCTTCTTCCTTAAAAAAAAAAAAGTGATGTGTAGCTGCCAAATGAAAGGACTATCAGCATGCATTAATCTGAGTCATGCAAAGGATCCTTTTAAGGAGGCCCATTATCAGCTCAGGTTGTTTAATCCTTTGGGGATGGTAGGAGGGGCGATAGAGTGGAGCTGCCCTCATCCATGTCAAACTTCAGAAGGAAGAGTTGAGCTGTCATGGCAAATATTTAGCCCAGTGATCACTTGTGAATCATTTCCACCCCATATGCCTAAACTTGCTAATCCTCAGACTTCCTACTTTTAAACCAGAGCCACAGTGGGTGTCAGGGACCCCCACCCCCATCCCCACTAATATAAGTATTAAGGCTAGCCCAAAGGCAGGAATAGGGAAATCATAGTCAATTGTGTGTTTGGGTTAGTTTTCTGTTGTCAGACTAGGACTAAAAAGGAAAACAAACACTTAGATGGACTATTTGAATTGGGACACATGGTATTCTAAGCTGCTTCACAAGGGAAATATGAGTCGAGAGAGCAACTGGGCTTGAGAAATACTTCCTGGTAATGAGGAATAGCTTTTATTTGGCAAAAGCATGCTAGTTTTTGGAAAGCTACCAAGGAAGCACAGGACACCTATTACTTCGTAGTCTTACCACCTAGTGTGGGTGCCTCACACGTAGTAGGCACTTTAAAATGCTTGTTCAGTTAAATACAGTGAGGTCTGTTTTGCCCTGACAGTTAGAATTATAGCTTCATTCCATTTCTTAGGCCTCTGACAGCTCATTTCTGTGCCTGCCCCTTCTGGTGTCTGTAATTTTGTATTAGGTAGTTACAACATAGTGGTTGGGCAAGGACTGACATCATACTTGCAGACATGGCAGTGAAACTAAATGACCTTTCCATTCATTTTTCCAGCAAATTCAACTTTCCTGGTTCAGAGCAGGTGAAGCAATCTTTAGAAATAAGTGAACTCATTTATTTGTATCCTGAACATTGTACCAAATCAAACAAGTTGATTTCATTTGCCTGACTCTTTTTCTGACCCTGCCCGCCTCACAGAAGTCTAGATGATATAGTGGGAACAGTGATAGAAGTTTTCTAGCTTGACTGAAAGCAAAGCAGCTTTGGGAGTTAGCAAAAGCAGATGTCATGATTCAAAGTCACAAGGAGAGAGCTCAAGTGTGGGGAACAGCTGCTCTTTAGAGCAGAGAGAGGCTTCAGGTTGTGGGAAGAGCTCGGAACTTAAAACCAGAAGGCCTAAGTCCAAGTTCTGTGACTTACTAATTGTATATATTGAGATAAATCCCCTTACCTCACTAAGTGTTAGTTTGCCATCTGCAAAATGAAGGAAGATCATATTAGATGATTTCCAACATCCCTTCCAACTACAGGATTCTCTAATTCTGTCCTTGAGAAAACAGAAGAAGGACAATCTCCAACTACTGAAAGGCCCCCTGATATTCTCAATGGGTTCTAGTGAGGTTGGGAATTTGGTATGAACATTAAATGTTGCCATAAACTTTAATTGGTTTTGAGACGACAAAATATCCTTTCTCCATAATATATATATGTATTAACGACAATGAGCATCTAATTGGAAAGGCAATATGATATATTAAAAAAGGCCCTTGATCGGCCATAGGACACCTGGGTTCTAATTCTGACTTTGTATGATTTGGGGCAAGTCAACTAACTTCTCTGGGTCTCTACTTTCTCATTCATAAAATTAAGAGTTTTTGACTAGATAATCACTCTGTTTCCTTCCAGCAATATAATTCTATAAGTCTGACTCAGACTGATTAAGTAGGGAAGAATTGAGTGGGCTAGAAAAAAATATCATAAGCTAATTTACTATTGTTGAGTGGTTTCAGACTCTTTGTGACCCCTTTTGGGGTTTTCTTGGTAAAGCTACTGAAGTGGTTTTCCATCTCCTTTTCTAGCCCACTTTTCAGATGAGGAACTGAGGCAAACAGGGTTAAGTGACTTGCCCAGGGTCACACAGTGTGTGAGGCCATGTTTGAACTCATGAAGATGAGTCTTCCTGATTCCAAGCCCAGTGCTCTATTCACTGCACCACCTAGCTGCTAAGCTGTAAGGCATTGACAAAATACTACTGATTATTTTCCCTCTGTTTTTATTTAAAAGCATTGTGTCAGTTATACCCTGAAAAACTGATTCCACCATTCCGTCGGTTTTCACTCCACCTTCTTTCCTTCCCACAGCTGCTTCTGACCTGACGGCATTCAGTGATCCTCGGCAATTCCCGACTCTTCCTTCCATTTCTGATGCTCGTATGCATTACCCAGGAGCCTTTACCTATACCCCAACTCCAGTCACTTCAGGAATAGGAATTGGCATGTCTGCCATGACCACTGCCACAAGATACCACACTTACTTACCCCCTCCATACCCTGGTTCTTCTCAGGCTCAAGGCAGCCCCTTTCAGACAAGTTCTCCATCTTACCATCTCTACTATGGAACGTCAGCAGGGTCCTATCAGTTCTCAATGATGTCTGGTGGAGACCGCTCCCCTCCACGTATCCTGCCTCCTTGCACTAATGCTTCCACAGGATCTACCCTCCTCAACCCCAATCTTCCCAACCAAAGTGATGTGGTTGAAGCTGAAGGCAGTCACAGCAACTCCCCAACCAACATGGGCACCACAGCAAGGCTGGAAGAGGCAGTGTGGCGGCCATATTGAATTTTACCTAGGGATGGGCCAGGACTGAATTTGCTTTGATCTACTCTTTCCCAGAGTTATTCCAAATGCCCTATGGGACCTGAAGGCTGTTTCACTCCTTTCAGAAGAAACTCCCTCTGGTGGCTTGGCCATCTGGCTACTGTGTCATTATTTCATCCAGCCAGTGTGCAAAGAAGAACAATATTTTGCTTGAAATGGTCCCTTTTTCAGGAGATAAAGCCTTCTGGAACCAAAAGGACCCCAAATGGTTATACCCATTGGTCTTGAAGTAGGTCATTACCGTGATCTAGTTCCAGCCCAATGGCCTCTTAAGCATCCACTGCTTCAGAGATCCCACAGTTCTCAAATGCTGTTTGACCCATCTCTGATTTTTATACCCACCACAACCATAGTGTGTCCACTTCACCATATGGACCCGTTGATAATTGTAAGGAAGTGTAGGTAGATTCCCAGAGGGAAACTGTGAATGCTTCTGATTTAGCAATGCTGTGAATAAAAGAAAGGTTTTATATCCTTGACTTCAATTTTTAGCTAAGTTGTATATTCCAAAGTTTGGAATTTTGGTTTTGGGGAATGCAACTCATCCTATTTTGCATCTAAGTCATTTTTATTTCTTTTTTAGGCACCTTATAAATTGCAAAATGCATATTTGCATTTGGGTGGTTTTTTAATGTATAAAACTGTGCTTGCTTCTTTCTTGCTTTGACAGTTGAAAGAATCAATCCCCTTTTCATTGAGGTCTTATTTAACTTTTCCTTTGAACTTGGGCGTAGTTGTTTTTAAAGTGACAGCTACAGCCTTGGGTCATTTTCAACTACTGTACTCCTGTAGTGAGTCCCCAGGTATTTATGTATCTTGATGTCTAGACATTTACTTTGTTGAAACTTTAATTTTTATTTAAATGTACTTACAGTAAGAGGGAAAACAATCAAGTACTGCATTTTTATTTTTTGGTAGCAACCAGAGTTAAATACATCACCTTGAAAAAAGGCTGAGGGGAAAAAGGATGGGTAAGAGAATCACTTAGTAATCCAGAAATATTGTTTACATTTAACTCCCTTTCATTTAAATCAGCTACTTTGTAGCTAACCACGTTTTAACTGGTTTTTCAAACACTGAGGGCCTCTTTAAGAATCAGGAACACAGAACTCTATTTAACAAGAAACATATAACATCTGTCTGCCTCTCTTCAAATAAGGAAGGCCAGATATGGCCTTTGTGTCTTCAGGTAGGCTCCACTGACTACAGAGGCAGTACCAGTGGGCCCAGGAGACTGTTTCTGACACCTGACAGCTCGCTGCACAGTACCCAAGGTTCTGATTTTTTCAGGCACTCAAAATCGACTACATCATAGTGGAGCTGAGTTCTGAACTGTAACTAAATGGGAGCCCGTGGGTCTCAACTGTTTTTTTAGCTAGTTAGGTCTAAGATGAGAAGAACTTCTGAACCCAGAGCACACAAAGTATTCTAGCCTATAGAAAATGTGTCTTTAATCTGAGCACTTGTGCCCTGGCTTAAAGTTTCTGATCACCTCAAAAAGCTGGGAGTGGAAAGGAACAACTTTCATTTCCGTGAGTTTTCAGCGTGTGCGACACTTGCGTTCATATCTGGATGCACAATATCCACGTGCGTCAATCACTATACATGAACAGCGATATTATGTTTCAATGTAGCAACACCATGTTCCATGCTCCTGCTACAGTATTTGTCCTTTAACTCTCCCCTTGAGCTCCCCTCTCCACCCTCAGCTATGCTTCCACAAGAGGGGGCCCCTGAATTCTATAGGAGAACCCACTACACCCACACAGCAGTGTGATATTAGAGATTCCTGGTGTTCCTGCCCATCCTTAAGATTCAAACTAATTAGACATCACTCTACATTTTATGGCACTGTTTTTGTCTGAGGATTTAGTTAGAACGCAATTGTGAGACCTGGTAAGTACAAACTGCTGATGTTGACGTATGTTTGTTCAAAATTATATGATTGTTATTTAATGTACCTCTTCAATTAGATGAAACAATTGTAGGTCAACTCTGAAGAGTATTTGAAAACTCGACTTTGCATCATTGTTTGATGCTAAAAAAAAAAAAAAGAATTTTTTTAAGGTTTCAAATTAGAAAAGATCCTTGGCTGCAGGCAGCAGAACAGCTGGACTTATTTAAAAACAACTTGTTTTTGAGTTTTAGAAAAAAAAAAATTTTTTTGCTTATTTGTTATACATGAATGCAGTAGCACTTTGGTATAAAAAGTTACAGATTAAACAATTTATGTTGTCAGTCAAACCATTTTCATCTAATGAAAGAGCTATATCACATCTCAGAAAAACTCAGAATGTTTTTAATTTTTAGTGTTAAAATTCTTTTCAGTTCAGTTTCATTTTGATTACATACTATATTTGCTAGCAGCAAAAACTCCCAGTGACAGGAAGATTTAAAATTTCCATTTCTAAAGAAACCTTAGCCCATATTCCCAGATTAAACAATTTTGTTTTCATAAGATTTTTGCCACATTGTCCCTCATGACCTTAAGTAGTGACTAACAAAATGATGAAAAATTTCAATCTTTCCCAATAAGATTCTATTTCCTCTAGGTAATCCATCTTGACTTCAAGCTAGCGTCCAACACAAGGAGATAAGTAAATATTCTCTCCAGTTAAGCCTTCCTTAAAAAAAAAAAATCAGGCATGATCTCTAATCTATCTAATTGGATCCCTAGTGATTAGTTCTTTGAGTTGGTCATTGAGAATGTCATTCCTGACACACATAAACAAACAATATTTAGTTTTTTAAAAGTCAACTAAATCTTTCTTGTTTATTAGAAAGTAGTTTCGCTCAGACCTCATAGCTTTTTTCCTTAAGGAATTGCCTTAAACACCTTCAGAGATTACAAAAATGAAAACAACAAGGTGTACTATTTCAGGCATATCAGCTGAGGCCCTCTACAATGACCAATAATTGAATCTTATGATGTCAAAGGATTATAGATTTAGAGGTGGAAGGGACCTTAAAAACCATTTAGTACAACACACTCATTTCCGCTGGTGAGGATATTGAGACCCAGTGAGGTTAAGTGACTTGCCCAAGGTGTCAGGAAGCATTTGGTGAACTGAAAAAAAATCGGACAAACCATTCTAGTGTTTATTATTCATTGTCTCATGAATTTAACCTGCTCATATTTCTCAGTTCTTTCCTTTTCCTTAACTCTAAACAGTCTTATCTCTGTGGGTGTGTGGGTGTGGGTGTGTGTGGGTGTGTGTGTGTGTGTGTGTTACACTCTGGCTCTCTGCCTCTGTTTCTAAATTTTTCTCTACTTCTGTAACTCTGGCTCTTCCTATTTCTGTCTCTATGTCCCTGTATACCTCTATGTATCTGTGTCTTTGTCTCTCTAGGTTTGTCTTTTGCTCTTTTGTCTCTCTCCTCCTCCCCTCTCCCATTACCCTTCCTCTCCCCTCTCTCTGTATCTCTGACTGTCAATTTCTCTGTCTCTGACTCTCTTTATCTTTCTCCCTCTCTGTGTCTCTGTCTTGTGTCTTTGTGTCTCTGTCTCCCTTTTGAAACATCTCTCTGTGTCTCTCTCTGTCTCTGTCTCTCTCTCTCTCACTCACCCACTCACTCACTCCCTCGCTCTCTCTGTCCCTCTCCCTGTTCCTCTCCTCAAACTACTAAACGATAAGCCCTTTCTCTAAATGCCAAATATGCTGAACATAAAATTCCTCTTCCTTTAACCCTCTTTAAGACTCTCTTCCTTTAAAAGAATACAATGAGTCAGCCTTTCTCCTGAATGTAGGGTTTCTTCTAGCAAAACAGACTTTGCCGGCCATTTTGGATCAACTCTGCTATCCAAATGCAGAAACACTTAGAAACAGAAGCCTACAGTACAAATTAAAATCCGAAGGTAAATAGGCAGCATTTCTGCTGCTTAGGGTTTCTTTGTAGATAAACAGAAATGCTCTGATTAGAAAGAAAATGAATGGTTTCACTCAAGCAACCTGTAATTTAGAATTGAGGATTTCTGTCTTGAAATACCTGTTTTCTTGGGACATTCCGTCCTGCTTTTTCCATACCTGAAAGTTAGTTTGACAATCTCAGAAAATGTAATTCATTTTTGCTCTCACAAATACATGTATACATATGTATGTATACTCACACATAAATACACACACACAGCTGAGCAAAATATCCATTTGTTTATGAGTTGTTCATTTAACTGGGGTCAGTATTGATGAGTCTGACTACTTGGATTTTTCTCCTTCCTGAAGAAGAGTTGCATTGACAAAATTAATTGTATTTATGTATGTAAATAGATTTTAAGCTTCATTGCAAAATATTTTTAGTGCCTGTAATAACTTTTTCCCTTTTTTGTGTTTTTAAGGAATTTATCCTTATGTTTGCTAAATACTGTAGAGAAACCTATTTTTTTCTACCCTGGTTATTTTAGACTTTAAAATGAGCTACTTTTTATTCAGTTTTGCCAACAGTTAAGAGCATGGTTCCTATCAAAAAAAACTGTCCACTCTTTGTTGTAGGGAAAACGAATGTGCGGAACAACTGTGGGTTATTTGTGGTATTCCAGATGTACAAAAAATCAATGTAAAAATCAACTTCTCATATGAAGTGGCAAGAGGAAAAGCAGCCTCTTTTGAACAATTCCTTCCCACAGCCAAAAAAAAAGTGTGTCTTCGGTTAGCAATTATTGGGTATGTTTGTAAAGTGCACTGGATCATTCATGTGGGGAATCCCCTCCTCCTCCCCCTACCCTCCTGTACTGATGTACTGGACATTATCTGAAGGGGAATTTTCCAGGTCTGGCATTTTGAACCAGATAAGAAATGAAAGAATACAAATAGCTTCCCTCCTCACCAGTGTGTTGCTTGATACCACAAAAGAGTAGGCATTTAATTGTACAGTCAATGAAAGGCAGTACCCAGTGTAGTGCTACAGAATTAATGTCTGGCATATAGGGCAGCTGGACTGCAATTGTGGTTCTCATGGAGACTTGGTTTCTTTGTACCACACTTTCTTCTGTAAATTCAATATTATAACCAGTGTGAATGGCAAATAAACAGTTTGACAAGTACATACCCGAATCTGACTGACTTCTTCATGTAAAGGGTTGTTTATGTGTTTGTCTTTAAAGATCAAATGACTGGACCTTGAACCTGTCCCTGAGAATGCCATCTAAAATGCAGCCTTCTGGATTGATTGGGCTGAAGGCTTGTGTCTGCATTCTTGCTTTCCAGGGCTCCTCCTTCAATGTGTGCATTCATGTTTATAATGGTACAGTAGCTTAAAGCAGACCTAGGTCCCTGGCATTGATTCACTCCTATTTGATCATTTCAATGTAAAAAAAGAAAAAGTATTTTTATTCTGGAACCAATCAGCATCCCTTTCTGTAAATCGCAGCCCGGCATTTCTGGTGGGATTTAAAAGTTTGTGGCAGACAATTTCTCCACCTTGCAAAGTTCCGTTGGTAGCAGAAATCCTAAGTATTCTCTGTTTCTCCCAGGTACCTTTCTTTTACAAATAAATAAATACTTTATTGATTGTTTTTATACTGCTCTCATTTCACAATGACTCCTCTCCTCCCTCACCATAGATCTTACACCGGTTACCTTTCAACAAAGAGTAATAATCATTTCCAGTATCACTTGTCCTCTAATTCATTTCAGTCTGATTTCCTCCACGTAGAGCTTTTACATTTAATTGTGTGCATAGTAACTCTAAAGAATTCCATGGTCTACAGGATGCTAGAGAGCCCAGAGGGAAAGGATCCAACCAGGAAAGAAGAGAGAAGGGCAGAAAAATTTGCAATAGGGTGGAGTTATGCCTATAATAATCATAGGTAGGCCATTACCCGGATATGCACTGCCTGTAAGATAGGCACTCTGGGAGAAACATTAGCCCTTTCTGCCATTTGATGACTATAATGTTTTACTCAGTTAAATAGAAACTAGTATGCTGAGATGCTTACTTATCACAACTTCCAGAGTGCCCACAGTATGTTCCTTGAACGTTCAGAGCCATGACCCCATTGGCTTGGTCTAGGAAGATACTTGATATAATTTTTACAATGTATAAATAAGTTCATAGTAGTAGGATCACAGATTTAAATTAAAAAAATGATCTGGGATAATCTGTAATGTTTGTAATATAAAAACAATACATCAATAAAACTTTAAAACAAATTAAAAAACAAAACATGACTTCCCCCTTACTGACAGAGAAATGATGGACTAGAGTTCCAGAATGAGAAAGACATTTTCAGGCATAACAAATGTATGAATTTGTTTTGTTTTATTATACTTAGAGATCTCCCTTCTAGAGCAACTCTCTTATTTTACAAATGAGGAAGCTAAGAGCCAGAGAGTTTAAATGACGGGCTCAAGATCACAGAGTAAGTAAGTGACAGGGATGGATTTGGCTCCAATCCTTGGGGTAAGCAATCTGATGGAATGGAGCAAAGCCTGGGCTGTAGCCCAAGCCTTGATATTGTCACTCACCAGCTTTGTGCCTCAAATAAGTGGCTCAACCTCTCTAACCTTGACTTCATCACCTGTAAAAAGGGGAATGATAAGATATTGTACTGCCTATCATGCAACACAATATCCTCCACACCACTGCCAAAGTGACTCTCCTAAAGCACAGGGCTAACCATGTATAACCATGTATATATACACGCATACATATAGATATATACCCACATGTTAGAGGCCTGCTCTCTCCACTGTGCCACAGAAATTTTATATGTGCATATGTATACATATGTGTATATACATATAGTATATGCAAGTGTGTATACATGTCTATATAAATGTGTGTATGTATATAATCATATACATATTATATATTTGTATCTATATAGATGTATGTATATATGTATATGTCATATATAATCTATAACAATGGACAGAGGGCAGGCCTCTGTTTAACACCTGTGTGTGTTTGGTTTATAATGACCATTTTTCAGAGGAAATACTATCTATTACAAAGAGATGTTGGATTTCAGGTGCATAAATAAATTAATACGTGTGTATATACAACCACTGGGGAAATTTCTTTTGCTTAGTTATACATATTTTTATAAGAAATTTGTTTTTTTTTTCCCAATGGATTGGGATAGGAGTAATAGAATATAGATTTCTCTTTTTTAAAGAAAGATGGGAGATATCTCCAAATATGAAATATTACATGCCTTTTCAGGTGAGATCACTGTATTGTTAGTTTCACTTAACTATTTTACTTCAGTAAAAGAGACCCCTCATGAAGCTAGAGTAATCCATAATATTTGTAATGTAAAAACAGAACACATCAATAAAACTTTAAAACAAATTTAAAAAAAAACAAAACATGATTTCCCCCACTCCTGACAGAGAGGTGATGGACTAGAGTTCCATAATGAGAAAGACATTTTCAGGCATGACAAATTGATGAATTTGTTTTGTTAAAGTTATTGTGTTATATGTATATATACACATGCACACAGATATACATTGGGAGGGCTTTTATTTTGGAGGCCAGAAGTTGGAGAAAGAGACAGTTTCAGAGAGAGAGAGACAGGCACAAACAGAGAGAGAGAAGGAGAGAGGAAAGAACGAAGGGAGAAGGAAGGAAGGAGGGAAGGAAGGAAGGAAGGAAAAAAAGAAAATCTTAAAATGAAAATTCCCCGGAATACTATAGCCAAATTTCAGAGTTCCCAGATTAAGGAGAAAATATTGCAAGCAGCCAGAAAGAAAATTCAAATATCATGGAGCCATAGTCAAGATAACACAACATTTAGCACTTTCTCATTAAAGGATCAGAGGGCTTAGACAATAATATTCCAGAGGGCAAAGGAGCTAGGATTACAACCAACAATCACCTACCCAGAAAAACTGAGTATAATCCTTTAGGAGAAAAAAAACATATTTACTGAAACTGAAGACTTTCAAGCATTCCCAATGAAAAGACCAGATCTGAATGGAAAAATTCACTTTCAAATACAAGACTTAAGAGAAGTATAAGAAGGCAAACAGGAAAGAGAAGCCATAAGGGATTCAATGAGGTTGAACTGTTTACATTCCTACATGGGAAGATGATACTTGTAACTCTTAAGAATTTTATCATTATTAGAGCAGCTAGGAGTATAGATAGAGGGCACATGTATGAGTTGAATATGATGAGATGATATCTAAAAAAATAAAATTAAGAGTTGAGAAAAAGGAATAAACTGGGAGAAGGAGGAAGAGAGAGGTAGAATGGGATAAATTATCTCATAAAGGAGGCATGAAAAGGCTTTTAGAGTGGAGGGGAAGGTGGGGGAAGTGAGTGGGGCAGTGCTTGAACCTCACTCCCATCAGAGTGGCTCAAAAAAGGAATAACAAACACACTCATTTGGGTATAGAAATCTAAATCTATCTTACTCTTATAGGAAAGTAGGAGGGGAAGGTAATAAGAGAAGCGGGAGGTGATAAAAGGGAGGGCAGATTGGGAGAGGCAGTAGTCAGAAGCAAAATACTTTTGAGGGTGGATAGAGTGAAAGGAGAGAGAGTAGGATAAATGAGGAAATGGGAAGGAGGGAAATACACAGTAAAAAAAATTAAAGCATAAAGGTCTTATTTCTCAAATATATAGAGAACTGGGTCAAATTTATAAGAATACAAGTCATTCCTCAATTGCTAAATGGTCAAAAGATATGAATGGGGGGCAGCTAGGTGGCACAGTGAGTAGGGCACCAGCCCTGGAGTCAGGAGTACCTGAGTTCAAATCCAGCCTCAGACATTTGACACATTTACTAGCTGTGTGACCTTGGGCAAGTCACTTAACCCCAATTGCCCTGCCTTCCCCCTGCAAAAAAACAAAAAAAAGATATGAGCAGGCAGTTTTCAGATGAAGTAATCAAAGCTATCTATAGTCATGTGGAGAAATGTTCTAAATCGCTATTGATTAGAGAAATGCAAATTAAAACAACTATGGGGGACCACCCAACACCTATCAGATTAGCTAACATGACAGAAAAGGAAAATGACAGATGTTAGAGGGAATGTGAGAAAATGACCCTAATGTACTGCTGGTAGAATTGTGAACTGTGTCAACCATTCTGGAGAGAAATTTAGAACTATGCCCAAAGGGCTATAAAACCATGCATACCCTCTTACCCAGCCATACCATACTAGTTCTGTATCCCATCAAATTGTTTGCCTTCTTAATGAAGGACAGGAGAGGAAGGAAAGAGAGACTTTGGAATTCAAAACTGAAAAAAATGTTAAAAATTGTTTATACATGTAATTGAGAAAAGTAATATATTAAAATTTATAAAAGAGAGAATTAGATTTAGAGTCAGAGGACCTAGGGTGACTCTTAGTCCTGCTGTTTTTGTTGTTCGGTCATTTCAGTCATGTCCAACTCTTCATGACCCCATTTGTGGTTTTCTTGGCAATGATATTTCATTTTACAGATGAAGAAACTGAGGCAAAAAGGATGGAATGACTTGACCAGGATCATACAGCTAGTAAGTGTCTGAGGCCAGATTTGAACAACTGAAGATGAGTTCAAATTCCATCACAGATGCTGTGTACAACACAGCAAATTACTTAAATTCTCAAAGATTCCATTTCCTTAACAGTGAAACCAAAATAATACTTGTGCACATAACTAGGTGGCTCAGAGGATAGAACAGTGGGCCTGAAGTCAGGAAGATTTGAGTTGAAATCTAACCCCAGACTCTCTTACTAGTTGTGTGACCCTGAGTAAGTCATTTAACTGTCTCCCTCAGTTTCCTCATCGAAGATGATACTTGCCTCACAGAGTTTTTGTGAGGATCAAATGAGATGATATTTGTAAAGAGCTTAGCACAGTGCCTGGCATATAGTAGACACTAAGCAAATGCTTATTTCCTTCCTTCCTTTCTTCTTACCTTCCTTTCTTCTTTCCTACTTTCCGACCTCACAGGGACTGCTATACAGAAAATGCTGTGAAATGTGAGTTATTATTAATATTGTTATTGTTAGAGTAAAAATACCTGGGATTGAATTTCAACTCTAACATTTAATTAGTTTAATAATCCTGAGTAGGACATTTTTTTTTCTTTCTGAGACTCAGGTTCTTTACCAATAATATGGAGATAATAAAATTTCTGCTCCAACCCCATAGAGAAAGTGCTTGAGAAACCTTAAAGATGCTGTATAAATGTATGTCATGTCAATAGTTTTGACTAATATTTATTCAAAGCAACCAGGGACACACAAAGAAGGATAAAATACTGTTCCCGCCGTCATAGAGTTTGCAGTTTAGTGAGGGTGGGGGAGGGTTGAGACATAAATTGAGATGCAAATAACAATTGTTGTTTGTCCTTCATATTCGAAGAGAACCAAAAGGACATCACGATGTCAGGGTCAATATACCATGTGTCCGGCTGTGGCTGATCAGACCAATATGAATTCAGAAGGTTCTACCATAGGTAGGACAGAAACAGTCCATATGAACATTTGGAGTGGAGATATCTCTAAATTTATACAACTCATGTTTCTTTTGAGCTGCTGCAATTCTACTTTTTTCATAGAGCAAATGATGTGGGCATGCCACAGCGGGCAATCCCGTGGTAGCCTCTCCCATGTGTCACAATCAGTTCCAAAATTCTTCAAAGAAACCTTGAGAATGTCCTTGTATTACTTCTTCTGACCCCATGTGAGTACCTGCCATGTGAGAGTTCTGTAAAATAGTCTTTTAGTCAAACATATGTTTGGCATTTGAACAGTGTGGCCAGCCCATAGGAGTTGAGTGCTCTGCAGTAGAGTTTGAATGTTTGGCAATTCAGCTCAAGAAAGGACCTCAGTGTCCCTATCTTATCAGGTGATCTTGCCAGGTGTTCCTCAGAATCTTCCTAAGACAATTCAAATGGAAACCATTCAATTTTCTGGCATGGTGCCAGTAGACTATCCAGGTTTCACAGGCACACAACGCTGAGGTCAGCACAATGGTTCTGTAAATCTTGGTAGTTTGGTAGGCAGCCTGACACCTCTCCTCTCCCACACATTCTTCCATAGGCTCCCTGAGCTAGCTCTTGCAACATGTGTGTCAACTGCATCATCTATGTGTATATCCCTGGAAAGCATACTGCCAAGGTAAGTGAACTTATCTACATCATTCAAAAATTTCTCCATTTGCTGTAACCAATGGTTCCACATATGGATGTCGTAGTGCTGCTGGTAGAGAACCTCTGTTTTCTTGATGTTAATTATTAGGTCAAAATTAGCACAAGCAGCATAGAATTGATCTGTATTTTGTTATAGCATCTCAGCCTCAGAGGCCTCATTGAGTGCACAACCATCTACAAACAAAAAGTCACACATCAACTCTCCCTGCACTTTAGTCTTGGCATGTAGTCTTTTCAAGTTAAATAATTTATAGTTAGTGAAGTAGTTGACCATTTTCATCCCTGTTGAAGGTATCTGACAATATTGCTGAAAATATCATGCTAAAAAGCAAGCACATAGCCCTGCTTCATTCCACTGGTGACTGGGAAAGTTTGAGAGCATGATCCATTATTCAGGACATGGACAAGCATGCCATCATGTAACTAGTATATAATACTGACGACCTTCTCCAGGGAGCCAGATGTTGCCATGATCTTCTACAGGCCCGAATGACTGACAGTATCAAAGGTCTTGGTCCAATCGATGAATGTTATATATAGACTTTTGTGCTGCTCCTGGCATTTCTCCTGGAGTTGTCAGGCAACAAACACTATGTCAGCCATTCCTTGGCCCTTTTTGAAGCCACACTGGCTTTTCAGTAGATGACCATCTTCCAAGTGAAGGATCAGCCAATTAAGAGGACTCTGGCAAAAATCTTGCCAGCTATGCCTAAGAGAGATACCGCCCTGTAGTTATCGCAGAACAACCTAATTCTTTTTCTTTTATATAGATGGACAAAAGAGGCATCCTTGATCTCATAGGGATAACCTCCCCTTGCCACATAACCTAGAATATTTCCATTAGCTTTGTATGAGCAGTGGCCCCTGTCTTGTATGACCTCTGCTGGAATGGAATCAGCACCAGGCACTTTGCCACATGAGAGAATGGCATTTAAAACCTCTCCAGCTGAAAGTTCAACAAGAGGTTTGACTTCAACGTGCAGTAAATAGTCAATGATTTCAGCATTGGTTGATGATGATCTGCTGAGAACACCGTGGAAGTGTTCAGCCCATCTCTCTAGGATCATGTCCTTATCACTGATCATTGTGGCTCCATCAATGCTTAGTAGCTAAGATATACCAAAGGTCTTTGGCCCATAAGTAACCTTCAAGGCATTGTGAAAATACTTTGGATTGTTATTATCAGCATAAAACCGAATTGCTTCTGCCTTCTTGCTAAGCCAAGACTCCTGAATCTTTCTAAGCTTCACTTGCACTTTACTTTTAATGGAGTTAAATGCTGCCTTTTTAGAGACAGATGAACTATCATGCTGCTAGACACTGCAGAGGTCTTATTTTCCGCTTAGTAGTTTTTGAATTTCCCCATCATTTTCATCAAACCAATCCTGATGTTTTCCAGTGTTCCAGCCTGGATAAGTAAATGTGGTGCTGCACACCAAATCTCTGAAAACTGCCCACTCCTTTTCTGCTCCACTGTTACCAACTGTGTGTTGGCTCAGCTTTCCCTCCAAGTCAATAAGAAATTGTTCACACATGAAGGAGCACTCTGATCTGTTGACATTAAGTCTTCTGGTAGTTGTCTTGCCTTGGAGCTGCCACTTTTGTTGAATTCAAATGTTTAGCTTGGAGAGAAAAATTCTATGATAAGTACAGCACTCTATGCCACCCATTACCTTCATCACTCTCACATCCTGCCTGTCTTTTCTCCTTACAGTGACATAGTCTATTGAATGCCAATGTTTGCTGCAAGGGTGTATCCATGAAGTTTTGTTGCATTTAGGTAAGTGAAAGATAGTGTTGGTGGTGAGGAGGTCATAGATGCACAAGTCTTCACTAGTAAATGACCGTTGCTTTTGTTGTTTCTGACTCCATTCCTCCAAAGGACTCCTTGCCATATCTGATAGTCCACGCTTATTCTGGCATTAAAGTCACCCCAGTTACAAGCCTGTCCTCTTTCACTACATCAATGATGAAGGTCTCCAGGTCTTTATAAAATTTTTCTTTGATCTCATCGTGGTTTGTCATGGTAGGAGCATATTCACTGAGGATAGTGGTGTGGTGCTTTCCTCAAGTGACAATTGCATTGTCATGAGCCTGTCCTTCACTCCTTTTGGGAGGCGTTCAAGCTTGTTGACTAGATTAGATTGGATTACAAAATCCAAGCCAACTTCACAGCCTGTTTCACTGCAACCACTCCAGAAAAAACATGTATCCAGCTCCAACTTCAGTAAGCTGGCCTCCATTTGTCAGCCTTATTTCACTCTTGGATGTAATACTTATTGAGTTCTCTTGCAACAAGAGCTATTTGTCTTTCAGATCTACTGGATTTCTTGTTGTCCATAAACATGAGCACATTCCATGTACGTAATAGATTTGTGGTTTCACATTCAGTCATCTCTTTTTCTATTCTGCTATGTTATGGAAATGCTTGTTTTATTTCAGAAGTTCAGAATAAAGTAAATATTTTTTTAAAAAAGAGTCAATACAAGGGGTAATGAAGGTCTGAATGAGGATAGTTGCTATTTGAGTGGAGAGAAGAGAACATATAAGGCATATCAGGGAAAGTGAGGAGTGGGGGGGTTACAAAGGTACGTGGCTAGAAGTATGACAGGTACCCACAACAGAAATATAGAAGTTTGGAAAGAGGTCAGGTTTGTGGGGAAAAGTGATGGGGACAGGTTGAGTTTGAGATGCCAATGAAACATCCAGTTTGAAATGAGTGACAGGCCACTGGACATGCATGACAGGAGCCTAGGAGGGACATACTGTTATATAGATTTCAGAGACATCTGCATAGAGATAATCACTAAGCCCATGAGAGCTAATGTGATCATTTACCAAGAAAGGTTATAGAGAGAACTGAAACCCAAACGAGCCTTGGAATACAGGCCACTTTATGGAAAATGATACAGATAGTAAGCCAGTGAAAAAGACTGAAGAATGAGCAACCCAGGCAAAAGGAGAACCAATAGACAGAAGTATCAGGAAAATTCATGAGGAAAAGGTGGTCAACAGAATCCACTGCTGCTTGGCTAACAAGGATTATGAGGATTGAGAAAAGCCTATCAGATGTTTGAATCAGGAGATTACTGGTAACTTTGGAATGAGCAATTACAATTGAGTGAAGAGGTCAAAAGCCAGATTGCAAAGGGTGGAGAAGCCAAATGAGAGGAGAGAGAATGAAAGCAGTGAGTGCGTACAACTTTTCTAGAAATTTGGTTATGAAAAACAAAGATTACTTTTACAGCCAACTCTTCAACAACTTCAACCAATATTTATAAAGTGCTTACTGTGAGCAGGGGCAGCTGGTGGTGCAATGAATAGAGGTATAGATGTGAAAATCGGGAAGATGAGTCTTCCTGAATTCAAATCCAGTCTCAGACACTTACTGGCTGTGTGAATCTGGGCAAATCACTTAACTCTGATTGCCTCAGTCCTTATCCACAAAATGAACTGGTGAAGGAAATGGCAAACCTCTCCAAGAAACCCCAAAAGGGGTCACAAAGAGTTGAACATGACTGAAAAATGACTAAACAACACTGTGAGCAGAGCCATGCACTAGGTTCTAGAAAAATTCCAGAGGATCCAAAGTTTAAAGAAGGCAGGCCTTGCCTTCATGGAGCTTACAGAGGGAGAAAGGATATGTCTGGGTATGGGAAATAGTTCATTTTAGATCCTCTAATTAAATATGCACTTTCTGTACACCACTTTCCTGATTATGAGCTACATTCAGAGAAGGTAGTGTGGGAGCCTTCTAGGGAATACTGTAAGCCAAACCCAAATTAAGCTTCTTGAATGTTCCAATGTCAACTTCAGAGTTTCTGGCCTTTTTGTTTTTATTGTCATGCTCTGGGGGGTTTTATCTGCTCTTAGTTGCCTCTTTCTTCCCTCTTCAGCTTAGGTAAGTAGAATTCAAATCTGACCTTCTAATTGAGGTTAAAAGGAACCATGCTGACCAAAGTACACTGTGATTTGCTAATTAAATCCATCAACATTTCTAAGTTTCTTAATTTAATGTGCTATTGGACTCACTGTGCAGACTGGGACTTTTTTGAATGTGGACAATGTAAGAATTTTGTTTCAAATGATGATACGTGTTTGTAACAAGGATTTTCTTTCTTACTTTCTTAATGTGGTGGGGAGGAGGGAAGAGGGAAGAGAGAGAGAGAGAGAGAGAGAGAGAGAGAGAGAGAGAGAGAGAGAGAGAGAGAGAGAGAAGAGAGAGAGAGAATGTGGACCTAAAAATTAAATTAAATTTAAAAAGTACCCTAGATAGGGATTCAGTCAGAGGCTGCTAAGATCAGTCCTCCTCCCTACCAAAAAAAATCAATGTACTAAAGATCTAACCATTTTCTGTCCTCAAAGAGTTTACAATAGTTATCGTGAACAATATATATGTGCCTAAATTATTATGACACACAGTAGAATATGATTGTGGCCAAGGAGATGAGAGAGTCAGATAAGTATTCTTGGAAAATTTAAAGAAAGAGAGATCAAGTTCATCTAAGGGGTTCAAAAAGGCTTTGTGAAAGGGAAGGGAGAAAAGCATTTATTAAGTACCTGTTGTATGTCAGACCACTGTGCTAAATGCTTTACAGGTGTTATCTTATTTGATCCACACAACATACCTGTTAAGTAGGTGCCATTTTTATCTTCATTTTATATAGTTTAGGATACTGAGGCAGACAGATGTTAAGTGACTTATCCAGGGCCCCACAGCTTGGAAGTATCTGAGTCTTCCTGACTCTAAGCCTAGCAGTTCTGCACCTCATGAAGGAGGTGGCACCTCAGTTGGGCCCTGAAGGAAGAAAAGTTGGAGAAGGATGGGGGAATACACATGCATGCATAGAGGTAGAAAAAGAATTGGCACTTAGAGGACTATGGATAGATGTCCAGTTCAGCCGGAACATGAAACATCTGACTATAAGTCTGCAAAGATTGTTTTAGCCTATAATATAAGGGACTCCAAATGCTAGGCCAAAGAATTTGTACCTTCTCCTAGTAACAATAAGGATCCACTGTAGTTTATTCCCCTCTTAATTTATCATTTACTTAATTTTCTTTTTAAATTTTGAGATCCAAATTATTTTCCTCCTATCCCTTCCCCACCCACCAGAGAAGGCAAACAATATGATATTAATTATTCATGTGAAATCAAGAAAAACCTATTTCCATAGTAGCCATATTGTTTTTAAAAAGCAAGAGTAATAAGGAAGAAAATTATATTTCAGTTTGCACTCAGAGTTCATCAGTTCTCTTTCTGAAGCGGATAGCATTTTTTCATTATGAATCCTTTGGAATTGTCTAATATCATTATATTGCTCAGAGCCTCCAAGTCTTTCGCAGTTCAACCTCAACTATTCACAATTCAACTCAATATTCTGTTACTGTGCATAATGATTTCCTGGTTGCGCTCACTTCACTTTGCATCAGTTCATAGAAGTCTTGCCCCCCCACACACACATCATTTCTTATAACAATAGTCTTCCATCACAATCTATGCTGCAACTTGTTCAGCCATTCCCCAATTAATGAGCATCCCCTCAATTTCCTATTCTTTGCCACCACAAAAATAGCTTATATATATGCATATATGTACATATATTATATATATATATATGTATATATATATTCCTACCTATAAGTCCTTTTCTTTTTATTTGATCTCTTTGGGATGCAGAACTAGTAGTGATTTTTTTGGATCAAAAGATATGCCCTTTGGGCATAGTTCTAAATTGTTCCCCAGAATAGTTGGACCAGTTCCCACTCTACCATCCATTCCTTAATGTACCTATTTTCCCTCATTTCCTCTGGCATCTGTCATTTCTGATAGGCGTGAGATGGTACCTCAGAGTTGTCTTAGTCTACCTTTCTCTAATCAATAGTGATTTAGAGTATCTTTTCATATGACTATAGATAACTTTGATATCTTCTTCTAAAAAGTGCCTCTTCATATTCTTTGACCATTTATCACTTGGGGAGTGGCTCTTATTTTTGTAAATTTGACTCAGTCCCCTACATATTTCAAAAATGAGTCCTTTACAAGAGAAACTTCCTATAAAAATTTTATATTACTTCATTGTCTATGGTACAAAAAGTAGTTTCCCGGATTATTTCTTTCAATTGTGTCTATTTTTGCTTTGTCTGAAATGATCATTGCCACCCTCGCCCTCTTCACTTCAGATGAAGCATAATAGACTTGATTCCAGCCCTTCATTTTAACTCTGTGCATGTGTGTCTTTCTGTTCCAAGTATGTTTCTTGTACGCAACATATTGTGGGATCCTGATTTCCAATCCATTTTGCTATCTGCTTCCATCCTATGGTTTAGCTCATCTTATTCACACTCACAGTTATGATCACTAACTGTACACTTGTCTCCATCTGATTTTCCTCAATTTCTCTTTCTGTCCCTCTTCAAAAGTCTGTCTTGCTTCCAACCACTGCCTCCCCCAACCTACCTTTCCTCTTATCCCCCCACCCCTGCCAGATCTCTTATCCCCTTCCTTCCTATCTCTCTATTGGAAAAGATATATTTTGATATCCAGCTGAGTGTGTATATATATTCTTCCCTCTTTGAAACAATTCTGATGAGAGGGAGATTCAAGCATTGCCCACTTCCCCATTTCCCTTCCACTATGAAAGCTCCGCCTTATGTATCTTCTTATGTAAGAAATTTGCCCTGCTCTTTCTCTCTCTTCATTCTTCTCCAGTGCATCCTTCTTTCTCACCCCTAGATTCTTCTTTTTGAAGATCATCCCAACATAAACAACTCACACCCATGCCTTCTGACTATGCTGACTCCTTCTAACTGCCATAACAATGATAAAGTTCTTAGGAGTTACATGTGTCATCTTCCCATATAAGAATAGAAACAGTTTAATTCCATTGAATCCCTTATTATTATTCTTTCACATTACCTTTTTATGTTTTCTTTGAGTCTTTTGTTTCAGTGTCGAAATTTTCTACTCAACTTTGGTCTTTTCATCATGAATACTTGGAAACCTTCTATTGTATTAAATATCCATTTTCACTTGAAGGCTTATTCTTAGTTTTGTGGGTGGATTATTCTTGGTTGTAATCCTAGCTATGTTGCCCTCCAGCAATCTTATTCCAAGCCCTCTGCTTCTTCATTTAATACGGAAGCTGCTAAAGCTTGCATGATCCTGACTATGGCTCCATGATATTTGAGTTGTTTCTTTCTGGCTGCTTGCAATATTTTCTCCTTGACCTGGGAGCTCTGGAATTTGGCCACAATATTCCTGGGGGTTTTCATTTTTGATATCTTTTAGGAGGAGATCAGTAGATTCCAATCAATTTCTATTTTACCCTCTGGATTTAAGATATCAGGCAGTTTTCTTTTATAATTTCTTGGAATGTGATATCTAAACTCTTTTTTTATCATGAATTGTAGTCCAATTACTTCTCAAATTATCTCTCCTTGATCTACTTTTCAGGTCAATTGTTTTTCCAATAAGATATTTCACATTTTCTTCTATTTTTTTCAATTCTTTTGACTTAAAACAAAGTCATTGTTTCATATTTCTTGAAAAAAAATCTCTAAAAGTCTCATGGAGTCATTAGTTTCCACTTGCTTAATTCTAATTTTTTTAAAATGATCAATGCTAAGTGACTTACCCAGGGTTGTACAGTTAATAATGTGTGAATCCAGATTTGAACTCAGATCTCCCTGACTGTAGGGCCAGTATTCTATCCACTGCACCACCTAGCTGTCCACTTAATTCTAATTTTTTAAGGAACCATTTTCTTCAGTGAACTTTCATACCTCTTTTTCATTTGGTCATTCCGCTTTTTATAGAGTTCTTTTTCTTCAGTTAATTTTTGTTCCTCCTTCTCCATTTGGCATATTCTGCTTTTAAAGGAGTTCTTTTCTTTGGCAAATTTTTGTTCCTTTTTAACTATAGGCTAATTTTGTTTTTTAAGGTATTATTTCTTCAATATTTTTGTTCTTTTTTTAACCAAGTTGTAAATTCTTTTCATACTTTTCTTGCACCACTCTTATTTCTTTTCCCAACTTTTGCTCTACCGCTGATACGCTTTTTTAACTCTTCCAGGAATTCTTACTGGTCTTGGTTCCAATTAGCATTTTTCTTTGAGACTTTGGTTGTAGTTGTTTTCACATTGTTATCTTCTAAGGTTATGTCTTGGTTTTCCCTGCCTCTGTAGTAACTTTTTATGGTTGAGTTCTTTTTTTATTGTTTGCTCTTTTTCCCAGACTATTTTTCACTTGGAACTTCATGTTCAGTTGGGCTCTACTCACCTGGATGTAGGAAGGCACAGTGCCAGCTTCAAGCTTTTTGTACTACTGTTTTCAGAGTTAGTTCTGGGGGCCTGCAAGTTTTTGGTACTTCCAAGGTCGGTGTTTATCCTGGAGAGGTGTGTCACTGCTCTCTTGGCTCCATACTCTGGTCTTTATCTAGGACAAGCCCCAAATGCAATTGGCAACCCCAAATACTAGCACCCTCTACTGAAGAAATCTTGTCCTTGGAACCATTATGCAGAGAGAATCCTGAAGAGGGATTCATAAGTGTGTTTCACTTTTGTTCTATTTGGAAAGCTCTACTTTGCAAAAGAGAGCAACCGTTTCATTAAATGTTAGAACTAGAAGGATGTTAGAGATCATCTACTCCAATCCTGTCCAATACCCAAAATAAAGAAACTGAGGCCTGAAGTGGTTCAATACCTTGCCCCTAATCACATAGCACAGGTAGGCCTAGACTCTAGGTTCTCCATTGCCTATCCAATTCACTTTCCACCAGAATGTGCTAACCAGTAATTGTACTGCCAAAAAGGTATCTACATATTGAGTCAACAAATAAAGTTCAAGGAGCTGCACTAGACACTAGAAGATACAAAGGGAAAGTAATCCAACCCTTAAAGAGCTTGGATGTCTGAGATATGGGAGGGGCCTGGTTAGGCCTATATACTTATGTAGTCAAGGAGGCAACAGCTCGGTTAAAATATTGAGAATAAAGCCTATCCTCATAAAACCATTCCTTTCCATATTGGCATCTCAGGGCTGAAAGGGACACAGAGAGCCAAGAAGAGCCAAATAGGGCATTCTGAAGGCACGGCCAGTTAAATGGTAAAGTAAATAGGTTTTAAGGGACAAGCCCAAGGCTGGAAATGACTCTTTGATCTTTAAAAGGCTCATAAACAAGGGAAGGTCCCGCGTTGCAGCCCTGTAATTACGTGTCCAAATGTCAGTAGGTAATCCAAATGGAGGTTCAAGGCTGTAGGAGGTTTGCAGTTTAGCCAGAAAGAAGCAGAGGAGGCCAATTGCATCAAACTTTTTTACGGCTTGAGACAAGCTTTGCTAATTGTTAACCAGAGAACTAAAACACTGGCAAGCACTTATTTTTAAATGTGATTTAAAATAATCATAAAAACCCATGCAAGGCATTCACAAAAGAAGGAGGAGAGGGTGGGGGGGGGGCAGTTGGGGAGCAGAAAAAGATAATGGAAACTAAACAGACAATGTAAAGTGCCTTCCTTGTAGACTTAATACCCATCACTCCCCTTCCTGCATTCTTCATTCCAATCAAACTAGCCTATTTGCTGTCATGTACAGAACATTCTTCTTTCTCCATACTTTAACATAGGCCATGCCCCTACCTAGAATGCCTTTCCACCTTCTTCAAAATTTGACTCAATCACCAACTCTTCCCCCAAATAACCTGGCATTTACTTTGCTTCTGTATATATTTGCATCTTTTTAGAGGTGCACTCATAGGTGAGAGGTAGCATGGTTTAGGGAGTAGAGATCATCAAACCAGGAAGATCCGGATTCAAGTACTATCTCTCTAAAACATACAGGCTCTGTGGTTCCAAGTCACTTAACCTCCCAGCGTTCTAGGTAACTATAAATTGCATGGAAATTGCTGACCTGTACCATCCAGAAGTTCCCTGTATGCAAGTTTTTTTCCCAGATATGTTGAAAACTTTTTGAGGGGAGGGATCTTTTTGTTCTTGTCTTCCTACCTTTCTTTTTTCTTCTTCTTTAAAAATTTTAAATCTAAATACTAGAACTGAAATACACAATAAGAAAAGAAAAAGAAACTTAAATATGAAAACTTAAATACAAAAGAAAAAAAGAATTGCCATGTGCACATCAGAATGTAAGAGAGGATTCAAAATATACAATAATAAATTTCCATTTCAAGAAAGCCTATATAATAAATACTACACATTGTTTTCAGAACTGACCATCTTTGCTTTTGTCCTCTGCTGCGTACTTTTTACTTTGTTCTCCCCCCTTCCTCCCCTCCCCTCAAAAAGGCTACAATTGTGTATACACACATATACATGTATGCATATACATATACATACATATACACATATACATACACATACGTATATCCATATACACACAGGTACACATGCATACATATACACATACATGCACTTACATACACATACATATACTTACATACCTATAATCATACTCATATATAGACATATACATTCATATGCATCTATGTCCCCCTATCTTTAGTACTTGACATAGTGCTTGCATATGGTAGGCCCTTAATAAATGCTGATTGATCGATCACTTAATTTTGGGGTGGTTGCTACCTTTTTGAAAAAGAAAATTCTAGATAAGCACTTCTCTATTACTTTTTCCCTTGCCTTTCCTTTTCTCTTGTAATGAAAACATAAGCTACATAGAGAAATGGCTTCTTCAATTTTATTAAACAAGCATTTATTAAGGGCCTTCAATGTACAAGGTCAAAGTAAAATACTAGGCTTGGAGATTTAAAGGTAAAAACAAAAACAAAAGAAGCAAAAAAAAAAAGAGTCCTGTTATAATCTAGTCCTGGCTCAGGCCAGTCTGGTGCTTCAAATTTCAAAATGGAATGCAATGATACAGTTTTAGACTATCTAATAGTTAACAAAAGGAGGCTTACGTAACCAGAGGATGGAAAGGACACTGAGCAAGGATACAATATTGATTCAGTTGAGTGAAACTTTTCTGTCTCTATATTGACTGTGCTGGAGCAATGGTTATGCCTAAGAGAAAATTCCTCCTTGTATACTAGTTTTTGAATATAGGCCCCCAGCTATCTACTTGTTGTTCAGTCATTTTCAGTTGTGTCCAACTCTTTGTGACCTCATTTGGGATTTTCTTGGCAAAGATACTGGAGTAGTTTGCCATTTTCTTCTCCACCTCATTTTACAGATGAAGAAACTGAGGCAAACAGGGTTAAGTGACTTGCCCATGGTCAGACAACTAGTAAGTATGTGAGGCTGGATTTGATCTCAGGAAGAAGAGTCTTCCTGACTCCAGGCCCAGCACTCTATCCACCGCGCTACCTAGCTGTCCCAGCTATCTGCATCAATGTGCTAAGCTTTGGTGTTCAGAGCCAATAACCTCAGGAGTGGCTTCAACACATTTTAAGTTCATAAACTGCAATAGCTGGGTCAAAACCAGGGAGAGACTTCAGTGATATTTCTTATATATTCTCCCTTCTCTTCTCACTGCTGCCATCACTATTGGAGCAGGCCTTCATCACCTCAGGCCTGGCAGGTAATTACAATGGCCTATTGGTTTATCTCCCTGTCTCAAATCATACTCCACTCAGCTCCCAAACTGCAGCTCCCTAAAGTTCAAATCTCATTATGTCACTGGCTCCCTCTCGCCACCCCACACACTCTATCTAACTCCAGTGGCTCCCTTGTGGCCTCCAAGGTCAAATATAAAATCTTCTTTTTGGCTTGAAAAGCCATTTATTACCTGGCCCTTCTCTCTTTCCCAATCTTTTGGTACCTGTTATCCCCATTCACAAAGTACCCATGTACTTCGTGAACAAGCGGCACTAGGTTTTTTGATATTCTCTGCACTGGACTCTGGGCATGTTTATTTGCTGTCCTCTCATGCTTGGAACTTTCTCCCCTCCTCATCTTTATTTCCTAGATTCCCTGGCTTCCTTTCAAATTTCAGCTAGTCCCACCTTCTGCAAGAAGCATTTCCTAATCCCTTTTAGTGGTAGTCCCTTCCCTCTGCTGGATATCTCCAATTTATCCTCTATATAATGTTGTTTGTACATAGTTGTCTGAATGTTGATTGGATATGAGGAGGGAAAGAGAGTGAGAGGTGAGGATGACAGCTAGGTCATGAGCCTGGGTGACTGGGAGCATGGTAGTACCATTGACAGTAATTGGGAAGTTAGGAAGGTGCAAAGGTTTCAAGGGGAAAAAAAAGAAAAAGTCGAGTTTGGACATGATGATATTAAGTTAATCATGGGACATTCAGTTTGAGATGACCAATAAACAGTTGGAGATACAAGATGGGAGGTCAGGAGGGAGGTTATGGCAGGATAAATAGATCTGAGAATCATCTATGTGAGATGATAATTGAATCCATCAGAGTTAGTGAGATCACCAAGTGCAATCCCCCAGGAGGAAAACCCAGGGCAGAGCCTTGGGAGACATTCATAGTTAACAGGAATGATCTGGATGAAGATCCAGCAAAGGAGACTGAGAAGAATTGCTCAGATAGACTGTTTCTTTTCTATATTAGTCTCCATATGTCCAGGGAATACATACCAAATAAAAGAAGTAACTTAAGCAAAATAAAATTAGGAAAATGAATATTCTACAGGATAGGTAGAAAGAGAAGCGAGGAAAGCAGTGTAAGGAAAACCTAGAAAGAAGCAAATATCAAGAAGAGGAAGGTGTTTGACAAGTA
Source organism: Trichosurus vulpecula (assembly GCF_011100635.1). Classification (NCBI taxonomy): domain Eukaryota; kingdom Metazoa; phylum Chordata; class Mammalia; order Diprotodontia; family Phalangeridae; genus Trichosurus; species Trichosurus vulpecula. The sequence goes on along the minus strand of NC_050574.1, from coordinate 369,423,562 downwards.
TCAAAGGCTGCAGCAAATCGAGAAGGATGAAGGTTGAAGAAGGTGGTCATCAGATTGGCAATTAAGAGATGATGGGTAGCTTTGAAAAGAGGATTTTCTTTGAACAATGAAAGCCACAAGCTAAAGTTTGAAGAGAATGAAAGGAAAAGATTTGGAGGCATCGACTCAAGAGTTAGCCATAAAAGGAGAAGAGATGTAGGATGGCAGCAGAAATGGATGGATCCAAGTGAGGGCTTTTGAAGATGGGGGTTTTTTAAGAGTTGGGTGTGCTGTTTAGGAGTAGGGAAGCAGCTATTTGACAGGGAGAAATTGAAGATAAGGGAGAGAATGGCATAATGGGAGGGCTCAAAGAAAGAGGGAAAGACACATGTACAAGAATATTTAGAACAGATATTTTTGTATTGGCGAGAGCTACAAACTAGGGTCCACATCAGATAAAAATTATAGCTTATGAATTTAATGGAATACTATTATACTGTAAGAAATGAAGATGCAACTTTAAAGAAACCTGGAGAAACTTGTATGAAGTGATACAGAGGGAAAAAGAAAAACCAGGAAAGAACTTATGCTAAACATCAATTTTTTTAAAAAAAGAATAACTGTGAAAGATGTAAAACTCTTAATGATATCAATTACAATTTCAAAGAACCAATGATAGAACATGCTACTCATGACATACAGGTAATGGACTAATATGCAGAATGAGACACATTTTTGGACAAGAAAATATAACAGTTTGTTTTCTTGACTATGTTTATCTGTTTAAAAAATTTTTTCAGTTGGGGGAAAGGTAGGAGGGAGAAAACAAGAATGCTTGATAATTGAAAAGATAAATAACAAATGATAATATGCAGACTGTGGGAAATGAAAGAAAATGTTCTTGGCTAGCTCTCACTATCCCATTGTGACCTCATTAAGGAGTCAGCTCTAGATATTTGGGATTTCCCAGAATATAATAGATTGCATTCTCCTTAAATTTGCACTATGATATCTCAAAGGCCCTTGATATTCCCATAATTCTTATGAAGAATTACAGATTCCTCAGAAATATTTTCAAATCTTATCTGCTTACTGAGAAACTCTTAACCCAACAATGACATAGAAAGTCCCAAGGTCTGATGCAGAATCACTCTTTTTTGGTAAAATGTCATATTTATGGTAGCATATTCATTTTCCTAATTTTATTTTGCTTAAGCTAATTCTTCTATCTGGTATGCATTCTCTGAAGATACAGAGACTAATATAGAAAAGAAATAGTCTATACATTCTGAAAGCCAAAGGCAAATCCTCTCTGCATAAAACCTATATTACAAATAATAATCATAAATGAATTTACATATAGATAATTGAGATCAGAACTGGATGACCTACCCAGGACTATGCTTTCCCTAGCCTCCGAGCTAGTATTTAAGCCATTTTCCATTCCTGAAATGCTTTTTCTGCCTCCTTCTTCTCCCCCACACCCAACATCTCATCTTTTTGAAATCTGCTATTGCTTAAAGGTCAAGGAAAGTGTCAGTAGCTCCCAGCATGTCTTCTCTGCTCTCCTCAGTTAGGAATAATTCTTCTGAACTTCAGACTCCCATAGGACTGGTCTATACATCTTTTAAATAATTATCAAGTATTATTTTGTAGTGGGGAATCTGGCCACCCAATCAATAGATAAACATTTATTAAGCACCTATTATATTCCAGGCACTGTGATAAGCACTGGGAATAAATAAGGAGGCAAAAGACTGTCTATACCCTCAAGGAGCTTACAATCTAACAGGAGAGACAACATATAAACAAATATATACAAAGGAAACTCTATGCAAAATAAATAGGAAATAACTAACTGAGGGAAGGCACTAGCATGAAGAAAAGGTGGGGAAGACTTCCAGTAAAAGACGGGACTTTAGTTAGGACTTTTAGGAAACCAGGGAGGTCAGGGAGCAGAGGAGGGAGAGCATTACAGTCATGGGGGACAGCCAGAGAAAGTGCCCCAGAGCTGAGAGATAGAGTTTCTAATTCATGGAACAGCCAGGAGGCCAGTGTCATTGGATCAAAGGGTACATGTCAGAGAATAAGGTATAGAAGACTTGAAAGGTAGGAGAATACTAGATTATAAAGGGCTTTGAATGCCAGAACATTTGCATTTGATCCTGGAGGCAATAGGAGCCACTGGAGTTTATTGAGTAGGGAACAACATGATTGGACCTGCATTTTGGAAAATCAGTTTAGTGGCTGGGTGGAGGATGAATTGAAGTGAGAGAATTGAGGCAGGCTGACCTATAAGGAGTTCTATTAAAACAATCCAAGGATGAGGTGAGGGAGGGCCTGCACCAGAGTGATGGCAATGTTAGAGGCGAAAAGGGAGAGTGTATGAGAAATGTTGCAAAGGTAAAATCGACAGGCCTTGGCAACAGCTTGGATATGGGTAGGGGGGTGGAAAACATGCTGAAGAGTCTGAGATGACTCTTAGGTTATAAGCCTGAGGGGATGTTATTGCCCTTTGCAATAATTTGGGGGGACAGAGGGGAAGGAAGAAAGGTACAGGGGAAAAGATAACAAGTTCTATTTTGAATAAAGCAGTTTAAGATGTCTACTGGACAACCAATTCAAAATATTTGAAAGGCAGTTGAAGATGTGATGTCCCAATTACATGTCAAGACAATTTTTAGCATCCATTTTTACAAGATTTGAGTTCCAAATTTTTTTTGCTTTAGATAGTTCTTTTCTTTTAGGAACTCAAATCCTGTTACTTGTTTGTTTATTCCTAGAACCCTTGTATAAAATATACAGCAGGACATTATATATACAATTCTTAGAGGGTAACATGAGACACAGAGCAGAGAATTGCATTGCAAAGTCATTCAGCATTTCTGCTGTTGAACCAAGAAAATAATCAAGAATTCTGGCTCATCAGAGTTGGATCTTACTAGAAAATAACCTGGATATTTAGCTATGGTGGTTATGGCCTCTTACCCCCTGAAACATCACACATCATTTTAATCCAGCACCAAAGAACACTTATTCTATATTACTATTCATTATAATTATCTCCAGTAGTGTTTATCCCGCTACTAGGCAGCATACTCCATGAGCCCAGCTACCATGTTTTATCTAAACTTTATTATCTCCCATCAGCTAGCATAATATCTCACACACAGTTGGTACTAATTAATATTTGGTGAATTAATCGAATTAAAATTTTATATTTAATTTTGTCTCCTTGAGCATTTTCTCATTTGCCAAATGGGGATTAAAATACCCTCACTGCCTACCTCCAGACATTATTGTGAAGAACAAAGAAGATAAGGTGTCAGGGGTTCCCATAGTGTGGCTACAGACCCCTTGAGATGTAATTCAACTATTAAAATTGCACCTCCCTTTTCCAACTATATATCTGTGTAAGGCTAGCTTTTCTTCATTTACTTCAGCAAAGCAAAACATCCCAACAGGATTGTAGAAGCAGATATGAGAATATATACAACAATGCCACTTTTTGTATTAATTTTTTTGTTTGGAAATTTTAAGTTTTTTTAAATGAAAATATATTATTTATGCTGATGTAATCAGTTATTTTTATTTTAGTGAATTAATAAAATTCAAATTATCTATTTTAATTTTTAATTTAGTAAATATAGCTGGGTACAACCCATATAGATCAAAGCTCTTAGGAGTTCTCGATAACTTTTAAGAGTATAAAGGGTTCCTAAGACCATAAAATTGAGATCCACTGGTGTATATGAACTGCTACACACATGAACTATTGGTGGGGAGGGGAATGGTAGAACCAGACCTGTTATTTCACTGAGAACTCAACCATGAGGAGACTCCATTGCCGATGTAGATTGGTACATGTTCTGTAGCTTATAGCTTTGGAAACTTGCCCAGAGTCACCAAGTCAGTATGTGTCACAAGACTTAAACACAAGCCTTCCTGACTCTGAAGCTGGCTCCCTGTCCAAGACATCATGCTACTATCATTATGAAAACCAGTAACCTTTATAGAAGTCAGTAGCTTGTTTCAGAGCCTGGCCCTAAATTGGGCTTCTATAAGGACTGGAATTCAAGTTACAAGTGTTGCCACCTGGTCCTTTTCAAAATAATGATGCTACAGCAAAAATACTATTTTGATGCCAGTTGTCCCTCAAAGCTTCCTTATCAGTGTCCTAGTTGATTAAAGAATCAGGCCTTTTCTGTTTTTTCCTTTGACCTGATTTATTTGCAGAACTTTGTCAGTTTTCAGAAACCCTTAAATCCCTTTTCTTTTCTTCTTGTTTCTCCAGAATGATTCTAGCTCTGAGATTCTGACTATACTTGGTAACCCTATGTATAAGTGACAACCTGTGCTCCCCTCAACATTCTAGGGGATGTGCCTTCCAATACATTGCTTGAATCCCATACAGTCCACCTCACCAATATTTCCTGAGAAAGCAAAATTTTTGAGGCGGCAATATTCCTGAGAGTTACAAAAACACCCCACTATTTGCAGGGGAGGGCCTCTCATATGTACACCAAATTTCTGGAGAAAGTAAGGAGCATGCCTAAAAGAACTACACAAAGGCACACTCGCAGGAGCCCAGGTATACTTTCTACTCTTGGCTCTGGGGGTCGGTCCATTTTCTGCCTCTCAGAGGTTCTGGACTAACACTGAGACTTTGAGAAGATATTTTTTTCAAACTGCAATTGACAGTTTATTGTTTCCTGACTGTGTTCAATCTTTTTTATAGTATTTTATTTTTCCCAATCACATGTCAAGACAATTTTAGCATCCATTTTTACAAGATTTTGAGTTCCAAATTTTTCTTCCTCCCTCCCCCCCATCCCGTCTTCCAAAAATGGTAAGCGATTTGATATCAGTTATGTATGTGCTATCATGTAAACGTATTTCACATTAGTCACAGTTGTGAAAGAGAAACAGATCAAAAGGAAAAAAAACATGAAAAAGAAGAAAGAGAAAAAAATATGGTTCGAAGTACATTCAGAATCCATCAGTTCTTTATCTGGATGTGGATAGCATTTTCCTGTGTGAGTCCTTTATACTTGTCTTGAATCATTGTGCTATTGAGAAGAGCTGAGTCATTCATAGTTGATCATCACTCAATGTTGCTGATACTGTGTACAATATTTCCTGGGTCTGCTCATTTCACCTTGCATCAGTTCATACAAGTCTTTCTAGGTTTTTTTTTTTTCTGAAATCTGCCTGTTCATCATTTCTATTGCACAGTGGTATTCCATTACATTTCATATACCGCAACTTGTTCAGCCATTCCCCAATTGATGGGCATCCTCTCGATTTCCAACATTTTGCCACTTCAAAAAAAGCTGCTATAAATATTTTTGCACATGTAGGTCCTTTTCCCTTTTTTATGATCTCTTTGGGATACAGACCTAGTAGTGGTGTACTGGATCAAAGAGCACAGTTTTGTTTCTCTTTGGGCATAGTTCCAAATTGCTCTCCAGAATGGTTGAATCAGTTCTCAACTCTACTTACAATGCATTAGTTTCCCATTCTTCCCTCAGCCTCTGCAACATTTGTCATTTTCCCTTTTTGTCATACTAGCCAATCTGATAGGTGTGAGGTAGTACCTCAAGTTGTTTTAATTTGCATTTCTCTAATCAAAGTGATTTAGAGCACTTCTTCATATGCCTATAGATAACTTTGACTTCTTCGTCTGCTGTGAAGGTAATTTTAACCTCTCTAAATTTCAGTTAAAAGAGCTTAGGTCCTTATCAGAGGCTGTGCTGACATAACCAAATTAGCAAATTAAACAAACCTTTCCTCTAGCTGAAATTGATTTCTCCCTCTTCAGATCTCTTTGTAGTTACTTTTCAAAGTCTACTTTGTGATAGTCATTTTCCAATCCTGCCTTATTTCTAATACTAGATTATAAATTCTTTAAAGGCAGAAACCAGATTTTAGTTGTCTTTGTCCTAGGGTCAAGCACAAAGTATATCTTGCATTTTTGGTTTTGTTTTTTTTTTTCAGTTTGAACCTGTGATTTTTTCAGTGTAGGAAACTTCCATTGTGGAACGTCTTGCCACTAATGCAAATTAGTATCTTCTAGTCTTAGAGAATCAACTGAGGCACTGACTTGCCCAGCATTCTACAGACAGTGTGTGTCAGAGTTGGCACTTGTAATTCCTAAGGGAGGTCACTACACTAAGTTGTCACTCATCCTGCACACAATAGGCTTTCTAGTAAATGTCCCAGAAGGCAGAATGGGGAGCACTAGGTAGAAGTTGCAAACTAGCAATTCTCAGTTCAACATGAAGAAAAACCTCCTAACAATTACAACTTCCCAGAAGTAGAAATGGTCACTTTGTAGGGTAGTGAGTTTCCTGTCTTTGGAGTTCTTCAAACAGAAGCCAGATGGTCCCCAGAATATTTTATTGTGTAGTATGCACTCTTTTTGGCACAACTGTTCAACTGACCAAAGACATTTTCAAGGCCATTTCTCCTCTTCTTCATCTCCCCCCCTGCCCCCCCACCTTTTCTTCTCCTTCCTTACCTTTCTTCTCATTCCTGTAAGTATACAGTGCTTTACATAATCAATATCCCTTTGCCACCATTGTTAAAGCCTACTACTAGGAAAGTACTGGAAATCAGATATTTACACCTTGGTGTGAATTCATATGTGAGTGTTACTCCTTCTGTGGATACTTACATTTGGAGCCTTATCTGTCACTATGGATTAAAAGAATTTGTTCTTCTGTCAAAGGAATTATAGGCACAGATGTGTAGATGAGGGAGGTATCTTGTGTGAGCATGAATCCCCATCTAGGAACCATGAAATGACACCTCTTCAACTATGACAAACTCTACCAAAGGTGCTGTGGGAGACTTGAGGAGAGACAAAAGGTTTAGAATAGAATAGAATCTTCATCAGCCACTATGTCAGGCACACAGCCCTGAAACTTCAGCCCTCCTTCACCTCATAGAGAGATTTCTCTGGGGATTTGCTCAGGGAGGAGGCCTAAACCCTTCCCACCAGTGTGTGAGCCTATGAGAGATTATATGCATATGGGTGTAGAGAACTAAGAATTATTTTATTGCTTGACTTTTTCCTATGATTTACTTTGCTATTCTTTCTCAAGTTAAATGCTTTCCTATTTTATTTGTAGTTCCTCCCTTGTTTATTAGCAGCACAGGGGCCTTGAACTATATATTAGCTCCTTTTATAAACTCAATAACTCATAAGAGTCCAGAATGAGTGGAATGTGAGTCCTACAAATAATAATCGTGATAACACTAATAAAAATAGTAATATAATAATAAAGTGTAGTTGTTGGAGGAAACATAATAATAATGGAATTAACTCTTTGCTCTGAAGTCAGAGAATCTGAGTTCAAGTCCAGCCTCTGATGGTTACTATTTGTGTATCTCAGTTTCCCTGGGCTTCATTTTCCTCATCCCTAAGATTAGCAGGTCAGACTAGATATGTTTCTGAGTTTTCCTTCAGGCTCTAAGTCTCACTTTTATAAACCTAAATATCACAGCTGATACAAATACAGCTTTTTTGTAGTTTACAGAACAATTTGATTTTCACAAGAACTTTGTAAAGCATGTACTACAGATACTGTTGCCCCCCTTTTATGGATAAGAAAACTGAATTTCAGGAAAGTTATGCAACATGCATAAGGCCACACAGACAATGTTAGCAGAGTACGATTAGGACTTTAGAGATTATCTAGTCTAATGCTCTTCTTTTTAGAGATGACTAAATTAAGGCCCAGAGAGAAGTACTATACTAGGATTATAACCCTTCTGGGCTATAACTTCCTTATCTATAATGTGGGAATGAAAATATTTGCACTACCCAACTCCTCTTGAAAAGGATAAAAGAGGAGAGTCACTCCGAATTGAGCGACTCAGTTCAGAACCTTTGGTTTCATCTACAGAATCCAGATGCTGCATCAAAGTTCTACCCCTGGCTTCGAAGCGTGTGATGAGATGATAAAGTGAAAAAAGGAGGTTGAGCTGATAGCCCTAATGAGGAAAATATGTGTGAAAACCAACTCTATACCTCACTACCTTGCCTCTGAGATAGCAAGTAGCAGATTTATCTCATCCTGCATCTGGGTGAATCCCAGAGAGCTGCCCCTTGTAGGTTGCATTTGGTTTCTTTTTAAGGCCACAAATGAGTCATCCCAGTACTTTCAGGTCTTTGTTTGTTGAAAACAAAGGCAAGAAACTTGGTAACCCATGTTTTTAAAGACTGATAATCCCATTTGAGAATTATCCAGGATACTTTATGAGAGCAGTCACAAAGCAGAGAGAAAAAGGGGAACAAAGACCAGTCAATTTTACATTGTCATAGCAATTCTTATTAAAGATAAGATAGAGGACAGAGTCAAGACCTCTGGCAATAGTGAATGCTTGGAGTCTCCCATCATGTTGGATCTATGGGTGGCAATGGGTGAGGGTAACAAGGTATATGTGAAACCAGGACCTGAACAGCAAGAGAATATGTAGAAAATGAAAATCTAAGTAAGTTCATGGGCATTGTGAGTATTATTATTTTCTGAGGCAGGTGAACTATGGGACCAGAACAGCAAATGCTACATTGAAGACTACCAGCTTCAGTCCCATTTTTGGACCTTTCTGAAGTCAAAAATAAAAATGCAAAAAATCAAGGTTATTCCTGAGTGCTTCTATGAGTGAACATTCATGCTTCTATTGCAGAGGTCTTGGAAATATCAATTCTCCCTCTTCTTTGGAGTGGCTGGAGCACTGCAATAGCCGGGTCTACAGGGCACATCGATCCCCAAATCTGGAAGAAGCATATAAGTCATATCATGCTGGTATAAAAGAAATAGATTCACAACATAACTGGATTTTCAGATTCTACAGATTAGAGATTATTGAATTAAGGATCTAACTCAATACCTTCATTTTATAGGTAAGGAAACTAAACTCCAGAGAAGGGAAGGTCACAAAAGTGTAAGTGACAGGACCAGAATTCAAATACCATTCTGACTCCAAATTCACACAGCCTACCTGACTTCAGCCGGATCTATGGGCTCAGAGATCAGGACAATGACATTCCTAATGAAGGCAGATCATTGTGAGTTTGTTACAGTCAAGAATCCCATCCAATTATCATAGCAAGCCGGTTGTGTCTTGGATTATTGTCTCCCTCACTGTTCCTGAATCCTTATAGTCTGAAATTAGCTTCTAGAAGACATCTCAAATTAGAACTGAGTAGCACTGGAATGCATTTAGCATTACCATCTAGTTGTTTCATATGTGTTTTCACAGTATTTCATATGCCCCCGGTTAGATTAGGAGCCTGGACTTCTTTTACCACAGTTCTCTATAGTATTGGAACCAAGTGGGTGCTCAGTAAAGATTTGTTTGTTTATTTTTGGAGGCAATTGGGATTAAGTGACTTGCCCAGGCTCACACAATTAGTAAGTGTTTGAGGCCAGATTTAAACTCAGGTTCTCCTGACTTCAGGGCCAGTACTCTATCTAGTACCCCATCTAGCTGCCCCTAAAGATTTATTAAATAAGTACAGTGCCTCTCAAACTTTGTCCAACAGGGCTGAAGAAACTTTCTGCCATTGTCCATTTCCTCCAGGAAAACTAGAAAGAATAGTGATAGTGCTGCTTTTGAAAACATGCCAATGAGATGTCCAGTTGTTATTGAGAATATACTCTATGGCCTCTAGAATGTGGGGTCTATTTAAGACAGGGCCTATTTCCTTTCCATCACTGTATACCTCGTGTCTAGCATAGTGCCTTGCTCACAACAGACACTTGTTGAATTAAATCAAATTGAATTCATGCCAGAACTAGGTCCAGCTCAAATTCCTTCTGTTCTAAGAAGCCTTCCTGACCACCCTAGTACAAAAGGCCCTCTTCTTTCTCTCATCTTAGTACTCAGCAATTTAGAATAGGTGACTTGTCATAGACTAGGACCTATAATTTCCTTAGGATAGGAGCATGGGATAAGAAACTTCCCTCTACCAATGCAGATTAGAGCCTCTTCTATAAATTATGCTCTCAGAGAGTTGCCTAGGACTCTAAGAGGTTAAGGGACAAGGATCAGGGTCACACAGTAGTATTTTCCAAAGGCTGGACTCAGACTTAGGTTGTCCTGACTCACAGGCCAGCCCCCTAACCACTAGTCAATGCTGCCTCTTAATGGTGACCTTTACATGCATATACTCGTGTCTTCTCTCCCCAAGCTTGGTCCTTGAAGGCTAGAACAATGTCCATCCAATTCCTCTCTAATCCGCACCATGTCTAGTATAGAGAAGCAGCCCAAAAGGTGCTTATTGATTGCTTGTTTCAGACACTATCCTATTATTAACAGAAACACTATTTGATTTAATTCAAAGAAGACTTGTTGAGTATCTGCAGTGCTCCCAGAACTACTAGAAAGCAGCCATAGAGCCATCAAAGGAGCTACCCAAGGTTTCTGGGAGGATGACCTTTTTTGAGAACAATTGGATGACATCCTACTGAACATAACTCAAGTTAGTAGTGATCCAATCTGCCTAAATTAGAAAAGGTTTCAGGAGAGAATTCTCCATCTCAATGACCCCAAGAAATGGAGTTATAAAATGAAGATGATATTAGGGACCCATAGGATACCTTCTTCCCTTCTCCTCTCTTTCCCTAAGACGAGGTTAGATCTGGGCAGTCACAAGCATCTCCTCATATACCTAACATTAGCTTATTAATCCCCAATAACCTAGTTGCCAGAATTCTAGAAAAGTGTGCTGATAAATTCCCAATAGGCATTGTAGGCAAAATTGTGAAATAAGAAAGCTTTGTTTTGGATTCTGTTTCCTGTGTGACAGATACTGACACATTATCATCATGAGCATTTTATATAGTGTTTTAAGACTGGCAAAGTACTTAATAAATATTATCTCATTTGATCATCATAGCAACCCTGCTATTGATATCTTTATTTTACAAATGTGGAAACTGAGGCAGACAGCAGTTAAGTTCCTTGTCCAGGGTTGCACAGCTACAAAGTCTTTGACACCGGATTTGAACTCGGGTCTTCCTGAACCCAGGTCCAGCACTTTATCCACTGAACTACCTTTACAAGATAGCATGCTAGGGGCTATGATGACACAAATAGAAAAATGTCCTTGAGGAGCTTACGGTCCACTGTCACCCCATCCCACTTCACTCCATGCCTTCATGTAGGGTTTTTTAGGTGAATCACTGAAATTTGCCTGTGTTGAATGCCCTCCTCCCCTTGGCTTTCCAAGGTGCCAAGATTCCAGGTCATCAAGTTCTGGCTCCTTTAAGGTATTAGGTTGGGCACAGGCAGATACCAGAAGAACTGCATAACTTATCTCCACACTGACCCACCCTTTAAATTCCTATTCAGTTCCTTGGTTATTTTGACCCAAACTCCCTTCTGCTCCAGTTTTCCCTTGTCTGTCCTCAATTCCTTTAGCAGCAATATGATCTAATCATAATATTTAGAGCTGGAGAGGACCTTAAGGAATATCTAGTCCAACCTCTTCATTTTACAAATGAGGAAACTGAGACCTAAGGAGTTTAAGTGACTTGTCCAAGGTCACACAAAAAATAACAGAACTAGGATTTGAACTCAGGTTCTCTGAGTCAAAATCAAGTGTTTTTTCTAGTCTACCAAACTGCTAAGGTCGAATCTGAATGGATTCTAGTGACCATGTTTATACCTTTTCCTCAGATAAGATGCAGCATTTCTCTGTTATCTTCTTTAAATTAGTCCAGGTTGGTAACAGCTAATATGGCTCCTTCCCAGGTGGCATTAACCTAGCTGTCCATATGGCTACACCCCACATTAATGGCTGTACCCCAAAACAATCTGACTTGTGACTAAAACCTTCTACATATGTCATCTCTCCCTATTAGAACATGTGTTGCTTGAGAAAAGGAATTGTCTTACTTTTCCATTTTATCCCTAGCACTTAACACAGTATTTTGTGCATAGTAAACATTCAAAGGATTTTTTTAAACATTCATGCATTATGTGGATTTCACTCATCCTGGACTCAGAGGCTCCAAGTTGGCATCTTGCATCAGTTGCTGTCTTTGCCTTCCACCACTCTCTAGCAAATTCTGATTTTAGTTAACAACTATTTAACCTGAAAAATAAATTAATGTTATAGTGCTAATGGTAGGAAGTCCTCAAACAGATCTTTATTTTAGCTTTGGTCTTCTAGAGACAGTGTCTCATACACACACGCACACACACACGCGCGCGCGCACGCGCTCACGCACATACTTCTGGTCCTCCCACATAAGACACATCACTAGGCTCGTATTGTAAGTCTTTCTGCTTGGCCAGACCTGCCAGAGCTTGTGTCCATTAATATTACTCCAAGAAACCAGGGTCACCTACTTCCCTGAATGGACAATTAGGGCAGGGCACACACACACACACACACACACACACACACACACACACACACTTGCTGGGAAACTTCAGACCAGATAGGAAGGGAAGCTGTTAGATATTTCTAGGGAACCTTTCTGGTTTGGTTGTGCCAGCATCTCTGCCACCTTGGCCAATCCTTGTCATAGGCAGGTTTTATTTCAATCCTCTCTGCCCTCTCTTACTCCACCCTATTCAACCTACCCCAACTGGCCTCCAATTTCCAGGGTAGCTCCTCCCTCTGCATAAGGCTGGATCAGATTAGCAAAAGCAATAGCTTTCACAAGATTGCTCTACTTGGCTCCAGAAATTAATTAAGAGCTGCCTTCAGAGCCTTCAAATTCTCGGCATGCTCCAGCAAGATCTAACACATATGGCTTAATTCAAAGTATTTGCAGCATTTTTCCTCTAGCTGGCAAACCAGTCCTTGCCTGTTAATTGAACGTGATTAAATTTTCAAGCCTTTGTGCTATGCAACCTGTTCTGTGGCAACAAGGAACCAGCCTACTGGTCATCTGCAAGGGGGCACGTTGGCCAGAACCCTTCTAAGGATAATTAATAATTAGTTAGTAAATGAGTAATTGTTACAATGAGGCTGTACCAGAAAGTATCCAAAGTAAACATCGAGTATCTCCTCACCCATGTCAAGTTGCTGGTACATGTAGGAACCCCACATTTCAAGTGTGGATATCACAGCAGAGAACAATAGGAGTGAACTGGCAGAATTCTCTTTCCTTTACTCCACCCCCGCCTCCCAGATCCAATCAGCCATCAAGTCATGTTGATTCTGCCTCTTGCATCCATCCTTTTCTCTCCTTTTATCCATCTCCTTTCTTTCCTAACACAACCACCTTAGTTCAGACTCTCATCACTTACAAGAGCCTCCTAATCAATCTCCCTGCCTCCAGTCTCCACCCTCTCCTCTCCATCTCCCACCTAGCTGCCAAATTAATATTCCTAGAGCGAAGTTCTGACCATGCCATTCCTCTCAAAAAGCCATACTCTCCCTCCAAGCTTCCATATCTTCCTTCGGCCTCAGCTAAATTCACATCTTCTGCGAAAAAGCCTTTCCCAGTCCTCCTTAACCTTACTTCCTTCCCTCTGAGATTACCTCTAATCACCTCCCCAGTTCCATGAGCTGCTGTGAGACCAGGGACTTCTGCCTTTCTTTGTATCCCCAACAGTTTGCGTGGATGTCTGGCACATAGTAGGTACATGCTAGTTGGTGGACTGACTCTAAATCTGTTCTCTTATGAGAGTCTAAGAAGTAACACAGCATCTTGTAAGAAAAGGGAAAGGGAAAGCTGGGACCCAGAAGTGTTGGTATCTACTTATCTATGTCTATGTTGTTTTCTTCAATTGAATATAAGTTCCTGGGGTCACGGATTATCTGCTTTTTGATTTTGTATCTCCTTTGCTTAATATAGAACCTGGCACATAGTAGACACTTTTACCAAGCTTGGTTAAGTAAATGATCGAGCTCTGAGCTGTCCTGACATCCTTGTTGCCCTAGAGGTTGGTTTTGCAGGTTTGCCCCATTATTACCTCGCTTCTCCTGGTAGTTCTGGAGAATAGTTTAGACACCTCTGCCCTTATGAGTTCCTTGTCAGGCAGAGTTCAGTGCATGAGCTGTAGGAGGGGAGAGGTTAAATTGGCCAGCAGTAGCTGATATAATAGGGAAATAAGGGCTAGGCTGAGCAGGAGCTACATGGAGCCATATTTGAAGGTCATCTAGAGTTGGTAATGAAACTAAAGGGAGCCAAGTTCATCAGGTCTTATCACTCTAGCAGGATGTCTGGCCATATGATAGGAGGGAGGAGAAATTGGGGGGCAGGAGGAAGGGAGAGCCAAGGAATCAGCTCCAAAGGATCTGGCATAGTCGCTTTCTTTATCTAGGGTTGGACTAATGCTTTCTGAGGTCTCTTCCTGTTCTAAATTGATCTTCCTAAAATGTAAGTCTGATTATATCACCACTCCCCACCAATAAAAAACATCCAGCAACTCCCTATCAAATATAAAATCCTTTGTTCGACTTTTAAAGCCTTTCCTAACCTTGCCCTTTCCCACCTTTCCAGACTTCTTACACCTTAATCCCATCCATATATTCTTTGATGAAATGTCACCTTCCTCTTTTGCTGTTGTTTTTGTTCAGTTGTTTCAGTCATGTCAACACTTCGTGACCCCATTTGGGGTTTTCTTGGCAAAGATACTGGAGTGGTTTGCCGTTTCCTTCTCCAGCTCATTTTATAGATGAAGAAACTGAGGCAAACAGGCTTAAGAGACTTGCTCAGGGTCAGACAACTAGTAAGTATCTGAAGCTAGATTTGACTCAGGAAGATGAGTCTTCCTGACTCCAGGCTTAATGTTCTATCTACCGTGCTACCTAGCTGCCCGCTGGCCTCCTTACCTTTGATCAAAAAGACCTCTTCATCTCCAGACTCCAAGAATTTTCACTGGCTGTCTCCCATGCTGGGAGCATTCTCCCTCCCTATCTTTAATCAAAAATATCCAGACTTCAAGAATTTCCACTGGCTGTCTCCCATGCTGGGAACACTCTCTCTCCAAGCTTCCGTATCTTCCTTCAGTCTCAGCTAAATTCACATCTTCTGTATAAATGCCTTTCCCAGTCTTCCTTAACCTTTCTTCCTTCCCTCTGAGATTACCTCTAATTATCTCCCCAATTCTATAAACTTCTGTGAGACCAGGGACTTCTGCCTTTCTTTGTATCCCCAACAGTTTGCATGGATGTCTGCCACATAGTAGGTACATGCTAGTTGTCTGACTGACTCTAAATCTGTTCTCTTATGAGAGTCTAAGGAGTAACATAACATGTTATAAGAAAAGGGAAGGGGAAAGCTAGACCCAAAAGCAATTTGAATCAAGATTAGAGAGATAAGCCAAATAGGAACTTTGGGCAGCCAAGTGCAAACAAATTATCTGGCCACAAGGTGACAGTTTTTTTTTTTCTGTTTTATTTTGTTTTTTGTTCTGGACCTGTGACTTCATTGGCATAGAGTATTGCTGGTATGCAAAAATCCATCCACTGATGCTGGTTGGCTACTTGAGAGTTGTCTGGATACACTGAGAGTGCTTATGATCCCTCAGCTACTATAGTCAGAGGTATGCCTCTAATAATATGTAACTGAGTTCAAATGGTTTCCCAGTACCCTCAGCCACTTAAACCTTCCCCGCTAAAGTTATCTTTCTTTTACCCACATGTACCTAATTATTTAGGTGCTGTTTCCCTTATTAGATAATATTCTCCTTCAGGGCAATGACATTTTTTGTGGTTTTACTTTTCTTTGTATCTGTAATACTTAACACAGTGACTGACACATAGTAAGTCTAAGTGAATGCTTGTTGGTTGATTTATTGAATTATTATTATGGTTAATAGTAGTAATAGTAAATACAAAAATAACATCTAAAGAGAGGATTAAGGTTGTGACGTTGACATTTTCAGGTAGAACAAAATGTGGAGATAAATACTATAATCAAATCTGTTTTGATATCTGAACAAATCAACTTTCCCTTTGCCAGGCAATGTCTTGAGTATGGTGTTCAGTTTGGGATTGCACATTTTTTTCAAAATTTTTTCAGTGAATAAGCGTTTGTTTTTTCTATATACCTTACCCTCCCATTGAAAAAGTAAAAATGAAAACAAAATAGTCGTAAGAAATTTTCAGCCAATAAATGAAATTCCCATATTGCCATGGGAAAAAAATGTACATCCCATTCTGCATTTTGAGTTCATCACTTCTCTTTCAGGATGTGTATAGTATTCCTCATTGTCAGTCTTACAGAATCATGGTTGTTCATTGTATTCATCAAAGGTCTGAAATCTTTCAAAGTGGTTTTAATGTTGTTATTTTATAAAATTCTCCTGGTTCTACTCACTTTACTCTGCATTAGTTCATACAAGTCTTCCCAGCTTACTTTGAAATGAAGCTTTTCATTATTTCTTACATCACAATAGTATTCCATTAAATTCACAAAAAATAATTCGTTCAGCTGTTCTCCCATTGATGGGTACCTCCTTAGTTTTCAGTTCTTTGCCACTACAAAGAGAGATGCTATAAATATGTTTTTGTACATTTGACTCCTTTTCCACTTTCTTGGATCTAATTGGTGTCTGAACCTAGTAGTAGTATCATTATGTCAGAGGACAGACAAAATTTAGTAACTTTGCGGGGCATATTTCCAGATTGCTTTCTTGATTGTCTAGACTAGTCTGTTTTCCTGCAGCCCCTTTACTATTTGTCATTTTCCTTTATTGTTGCTAACCTGAGGAAGTGGAACACCAGTTATTTGGAGCATTTTTTCATGTGGTTATTGATATTTGAGAGATGCCTATTCATATCCTTTGCTCACTTAGCATTTAGAGAATGGATCTTATTTTTATAGATTTGAATCAGTTCCTTATATATCTTGGAAATGAGACCTTTATCAGAAGAGCTTGTTGCAAAGATTTTCCTCCCAGTTACCTGTTTTCCTTACAATCTTAGCTGCATTTAAATGATGCCCTCTTTTGGGAAAAAAAATTAATTTATTTTTTCATATGGCAAAAATCTATCACTTCCTCAGATCTCCTCCATCAACCACCTGCAGCTGCACCACCCCCCAACATTGAAAAAGACAGAAAAACAAAATGCTTGTAACAAATATGCACATTCAAGTAAAACAAATTTCCTCGTTGGCCTTATTTTAAAAGCATGTCTCAGTCTGCACCTTCAATCCATTACTTCTCTCTCAGCAGGTGGATAGCATGTTTCATCATGGAACCATGCTTGCTTATTACATTGATTCAATTTTCCAGTCACCTCTTTATAAATAAAATGTGACAAGCGTGCTCAGGATCAGTGCTCTAGGTTTTACATAATCTGCTTCTGCTTTCCTACCTCTCTTCTCTTTCCCTGACCTAGAGCCCAATCACAAGTTATCATTTCTTTCCTTTTAAATTCTTCTTGATCCATTTTCAGTGGTTAGAGTTTGTTTATATTAAGATGAATCTCTCCTTTAATCCCTCCTTCTTCTGTCCTATCCCTGTTTTCCCTTTTCCCTCCTGTTTCCCCACTGAATAAAATATATTTCTGCATCCAACTCTGTGTGTATATTTTTCTCTCCTTTGACAAGTTCAGAAGAATGTAAGGTTTAAATATCACTAACTGTCCCTACACTTTCCTACTTGTTTATATAGTCTTACTTGTGTACGCAAATTATGTAAGATGATTTCCCTTCTCTTCCCTTGCCCCACTGTATTCCTCTCCCCCTCCTTTTAACATTATCAAAACATTATTTAAAAAAACTCCTGGGCCTTTTCTTAGACTTTTTTGTATTTTTTTATTTTAAACTTAAATACAAAATAAAAAAGGAAAAAAGAAACAAATACAAAATAAGAAAAGACAAAGAAAACACTTCCATGTGCACAATAGAACATAAGAGAGGATTCAAAACATAAAGCAATAAATTTCCATTTTAAGAAAGCCTGTAAAATAAATACTACATATTGTGTTCAGAGCTATCCATCTTTTCTTTTCTTCATTATAGGTTTTATTTTGTTACCTGCTGTGCACTTTTTACCTTGTTCTATTTTCTCTCTTCCTCTCCCTGCCCCAAGAAGAGTGCAATTAATCATGGAGATTACATATATACACATGTGCATGCATGCATGTATGTAGTGTGTATATGTGTGTACGTGTACATACATGTACATGTATGTACATGTACATAAATTCACTTACATGCACATGTATGTACATAGATATCTCTAACCATACACATATATACACGTATACATTTATATGCATCTATGTAAGAGTACACTATACTTGTTTGGGCTCTGTTTCTCTGAGAGTGGATAACCTCTTCCTTCAGCAGTCCAAGTCTTTCCATATTTTTCCAAATCTACCAACTTGTCATTCCCTACACCACAGCAATATTCCAACCTTATACTGCCTAGTTATTTTAAATAGTTTAAACAATATTGATCAATATAGCCGATATATAGAATAGTTTCTCTATTTTCTCTTTTGATTAAATCTATTTTAGCTTTGATTTTGTCTAAGATCATGATAACTACCCCAACTTTTTTCCCCGAATAAATTCTACTCCTGATCTTTATTTTATGTTTGTGTAGACTTTCTCTATGACTGCTGATAATGATAAAGTTCTGAGGTTACACATATATTCAAATGTAGATAATTTGTCCTTTTTAAAAATTCCTTAGGACTGATAACTCGTATTTACCTTTTTATATTTCACTTCATACCTTTGCTTGTATTTCAAAATGTCTATGAAGTTCAGCCTTTTTATTAGGAATGCTTGGAAATATTCTTTTTTTGAGTGCACTTTCCCCCTGTAGGATTACACTCAGTTTTGCTGAGTAAATTATTCTTGGTTATAAGCCTATATCTTTTGTCTTCTGGAATATTGTATTCCAAGTTCTCCACTCTTTTATACTAGTAGTGGCTGAACTTTGCATGATCCTGACTGTGACTCCTCAATACTTGATTTCTTATTTTCTTGCCGCATGCAGCATTTTTCACCTTTTCCCTAGAATCTCTGAATTTTGTTTCTTTTAGGAGGTATCCAGTGGATTCTTTCTGTTTCAACTTTGCCCTCTGTTTCTGAAAGATCTCAGCAGCTTTGTTTTATATTTCTTTTATATTTGTGTTTTATGATAACTAGGATCCTTTTTGGCATGGCTTTGAGATAATCAAATGACTCTTAAATTACTTCTCTTGATGTTTTCTATGTTACTTACTTTTACTATGAATTACCTTATACTTTAATTTTTTCAATATTTTAGCTTTTTTAAAAATTATTTTTTGTTGTCTCATAGATTCATTAACTTCAACTTGGTCCATTGTAACTTTTAAAGAAACCATTGTTTAGATAAAATTTTGTACTGTTTGTGCCATATTGTGAATTTTCTTTCCAATTCTTTCTTCTATAGCTTTCATTTTTCCCCTTCCCCCCTAACAATCTCATTTTTTCTAATTATTTCCTCTAGTGTTCTTATTTCATTTATAAAGTCATTTTAGCTCCTAATTTTTTGCTTCATCTATTCCAGGAATTTCAGTTGAATTTTTGTACAATTTTTCTTTGAGCCTTTGGACTTTTTTTGTATGTATGTTAGGACCATTCTCTTCTACATTTGTCTCTTAAGAACCCCTGGCACTATAATGATTCCTCATAATGGAATATTTTTTGTTTGTTTGTTCAGTATTCCATCCTTCCTTCTTGACTTCAGACTTTGTGTTAGGGCCTAGTTCTGCCTCTGTACACTTCTAGAGGCAATAAGTGGGCTGTTCTTAGTTCTGTTTTGTGTTTCCTTATTTTCTACTCCTGCTTTCTTGGGGTTTTGTGTTGCACTATTCCAGAATAATTCAGGTAGAGAATTGTGATATGATCTAGGGTAAAGTCTGAGTACTGTTTTCCTGCTTTGAGCTCTGCAAGTTCCTGACCTGGGTTTGTGTCTGAGTAATACAACTGTGACCTTGAGCTCCCCTTTGGCCTGGGCTTCATGCCCTGGTTATTTTGTTGCAGGCTTCACACGATATGGGGTGCCACATCTGAGTCGCCTTTCTGCATCTAAGATCAGAGATACATAACTGCTGCTTGCTCCTCACTCAGCATACATCCAAAGGCCCACTACTGGCTAAAAGCCCCCAAGCATGGACAGTGACAGCACTGCTGATTGGTACCTGCCCCTGCTCCCTGCACAGTCTCAGGGCCTTCTGTGCCAAATTTGAGCCCTCTTCTTGCCTTGGTGCATTGCTGCAGGTAGACCTTCATTCAGTCTCTGTTTTAGAATGTTCTGTGCGGTTACTCCTGGCTAAACTTCATCGTCATCTTCCACAGACCTCCCCATCTGTCTCCTTAGCCTATATAGGCTACAACAATGATTTTCTGCCCCTTAGGTTTCTTGATCAGATATATTTTCTTGGTCTGGTGTAATTTTTGTGATCTTTGTGAAGGAATTGTGGGAGAGAGCTTGGCAGTTCTACTTCTTACTATCCTGCCATCTTGGTTGGTCTCCTGGGTGCCACCTCAGCAAGCTGAAGACTACCCAAAGGATGATAAGATAAGCAGGGGGGTAACAGAGCTTGAATACCATGCCTCATGATTATTAGCTGTATTAGCTTATCACAAAGAATTGTGTTTGAAAATAATTCACTTCCTTAAAAATATTCTACTATTCTTCCTTTTCGTCAAATCAGACTGGTCTTCATTGGTATTTTTCTGAATTGACCTCACATTGATTTACTCTGAATTAACAGTTGGAAATGGGGGCATTTGACCTGGCAAGGTTATCCCATCATTTTGCCTAGACTCAGAGAGAAGCATTAGAAGAACCTGGTGGAAATCGTAAATATGTATTTATACACATATACATATATATGTTCACATATGCATTTATTTTTTAAAAAAAAAAATTTCAGCTCACTATATAAAAGGTTATATTGGATAGAGCTATTGAGAAGAAATATTGCCTCCCTCTGGAGGCGGTGCATTCTGCACCTTGGAAAGTCTTTTGGTGGAGACCGGATGACCACTTTGAAGGAATATAGTAGAGGGTGTTATTGGTGTCAGTTTAGTGTTCCCAAAGCCTAAGACTCCTTCTCAAAGACAGATTATACAAAGTTTCAAATGTCAGACAAAAGTCTCAGACTTTGGGGGCCCCCTATATAATGATTAAAACGGCTTCTCCAAAAAAACTGCAGTACCCAGACTGCTCAGCAAAGCTGTGGATGTCACTAGGAAGTGGTATACTGCTATGGGATGATACAGAAGGAAGTACAGCTCCAGTAGGAGCTTCATGGGTAAGAAACCTGTGTCCTTGAGGCCACATGTGGTCACCAGGCCTCAGGTTCCCCACCCCTGAAAGAGATGCGGCCTATAGTCTCTCCATCCAATTTGAATGGCACTGTTTCAAAGACATCTTCTTCCTTGAGTGACTGATTTTCCTTGAAACCCCATAGGATGAGGTCAATTCAGAATAATATTAGTCAAGGCTGATCTGATTTAATAAAAAGGAAGAATGGTAAAATATTTTTAAGGAACAAGTATTGTTATTTTCAAATACAGTCCTTTATGGTAAGCTATGAAATATATGGCTATGTAGAGACCACATAGTTTGAGGTTGACCATCAAAAAACAAGGTTAAATCAAAGGATTCCAATAAATACAATGAAGAGAAAGTAGTGTTATTGTTCAGTTCTGTCTGACTCTTTGTGACCCTGTGGGCCACACTGTCCATGGAGTTTTCTTGGCAGAGGTACTAGAGTAGTTTGTCATTTCCTTCTCCAATGGGTTAAGGCAAAGAAAGGTTAGGTGACTTGTCCAGGGTCACACAGCTAGTAAGTGTCTGAGATCAGATTTGAACTCAGATCTTCCTGACTCCAGGCCCAGCACTCTATTCACTGAGCCACTTTCTTGCCTCAAAGAGAAAATATAGTCAAGTGAAAACAGCACTTGACCCAGAAGCCTAGGATTTAATCCCAGCTATAATAATAGTAATAATATTAATAATAACTAGTATTTATATACAGCCCACTTTACAAATATTTTCTCATATCATCCTTGCAACAATTCTGGGAGGTACCAGGAACCATCTGTGTAATCTTGGGTGATTCAATTCCACTACAATTCAAGGAACAACTTACTAAGTCACTGCTGTGTGCAACATACCATGTTAGTCTCTGGGGGAAAGATGAATCCCTGGTCTCATGGAGTTTACAGTCTGGTACGATACATGCATAGGCGACCATAATACTGAAAAACGTATTCTAAGCATCTGAGAGAATTGTAATATAATGCATTATATGAAGTCTGATAGGAGAAAAGATATTACTAATTGGAGAGATCAGGATAAGCTACCCAGAAAAGGTAGCATTTGAGCTCAAATGGGTAGGAATGAGGTGCAGTCTACACAGTGGATGGCCTAAGAATCAGAAACGCTACGTTAAAATCTCAGTTTACCCATGATAGCTCTGCATTCCTGGGTAAATCACTTAACCTTTCTTTGTCCCCAGGCAACAATCCAAGAGAACAGGTTGCAGACCTGCAATGGTAGAAGGAGTTCCCTTACCAGGAGTTCCCTATATTAATCAAATCACAGATCCTGTCATAAACAAACAAACAAACAAAAGGTGAGGAACAGAGAGAAGATGTTCCAGGCAGAGAGGACAATATGAACTACAATATGGAGTTGCAAAGTATGGGGAATCCGATCCAATCTGGCTGAAGAATAACAAAGAGTAAAATGAGAAAAGGCTAGAGAAGTAGTGGGGATCTACATTGTGGGGAGCCTCAAATGTCAGGCACAAGAGAGTTGGAATTTTCCTCAGTCGGTAATAGAGAACTATTGAAAATTACTGATTAGAAGGATGATATGATGAGACAGACTTTTCTGGGCCTTGTTTTCCTCAATTGTAAAACTAGGGGCTTTGATTTCTAAGCTCTCTTCTATGATTCTAACATGTGATATCGCTATGTGAATGCTGGGCGCCACCAGCTAGTTGGATGGAAAGAGTAAGGTGTAGGGACTGGTGAAAATGGTAAAGGACAAATATTTATATGTCAGAGTTACTGTTTATAGCAAACTCTCCACAAGGCTTCACGTTACTTTTCTAAAAGGGAGAAGGACACCAGTACCTGGAATTGGAAGTAAATATTTATCTCCTGAGACTTTTCTGACCCTTAGAAAGTGGGAGCTGAGTTTTTACAGCAAAATTATTTCCTCCTTCCTTTGCAACCTTCCTTGAAGCCAAGGAAGTTCTCTCTGAAAGCATTACCGCAAATTAGGGATCTGTCTCCTATAGGTACTTAATACGTTCACTGTCATGATCTCAGCCCAAAATGTATGTATGTGAGTATACGTATATGTATGTAAGTGTGTATATATGTATATGTATGTGTGCATGTATAATATATGTGTACATGTGTTTATATGTATACATATACACACATACACACATACATATAAACATACATAAACATATACACATACACATACACATACATATATATGCACACATAATATGTATGCCTGTGTGTGTCTTTGGGAGCGAGCTCCACAAAGGAATTGGAACAGAAAAGGTCCTAGGTCTATGGAGAAGCAGCAAATATAATTAAACAAACTCCTATGGAAGTTAGAAGACTCTTTCCCTGCCCCCACCCCCAACTATTTGATTCACATTCTACAATGCTATTAGAGTTGTAACGCAAGTAGAGAGCAGGGGTTAACCCTAAGGTGGAAAATTTAGAGGAAGTCCATAGCAATACACTGAGGCTATGCTTCCCGCAACTCTGCTCCTGCAATAGTTAACTGCAGCAGCATCCTCATCCCAGAGGCACTTCTCTCCTAAGCAGCACCTCAGGTGAGCCACCCCAACTCCCACCCCACCCTTACTTTCCTCAGGGGCAGAAATTGCTAGTTGTGGTTTTGCTAAGACTAAGTGATCTGCATGAACAGAGATATCTAAAGGGTTCCAATACTTTTAGGGACCTTAGACCTTCCCCACATCCTTCTTGGATTTCCCAACAAATGTCTGGAAGCTATATTTACACACCCTAAACAAACTTTTTAAAAAATGCTTCCAAAAGAGCTATTCAGTAACTATGTCTTTTTAAACCACTGGTTCTAAAACTTTTTGGTCTTAAGACCCCTTTATAACTTTTAAAATTATTGAGGACCCCCCCCCTTCAAAGAGCTTTTGCTTTTGTAGGATGGAATCTATCAATGTTTACTACAAATTAGAAATTAAAATTTCTTAAGTATTATTATGAAAATAGTTTTGACCTCGAAGATACCTAGAAAGGTTCTCAGGGTCCCCATTGGTCCCCAAACCACAGAACTGCTATGTTAAATGAAAACCATTTTGGAGAAAGGAAAAAACTGTTGAAGTCAGTCCAGCCATCAGCTATTTTCAGCTCAACTGGTAGTATTGACCTGTTGGACAGAATTCAATAGAATATTCTTTTTTTCCCCAAACCAATTTAAAAGTGGAGAAACAAATCAAGAATGCAGAACTTTCTGCAAGTTTATTTCAGTTCTCTGAAGACTTCCAGGGAGACTGGCAGGTTAACTTATGCCTTAACACTTCCAGGCTCCATGGCTTCCTCACTGTGAGTACTCCCACCACTGACACACATAGGACCCATCCTCCTTAGTACTCCCACCACTGACACACGTAGGACCCATCCTTAGACCATCCTCCAGGTCTACGTACATGGTTTTTGTGGGATGCCATGGTCCAGATTGTCATCACTGCTAGTCTACTGGTAATCAACCTCTTTATACTTAGCTACCACTAAACTCCTAACCAAAGCCTTTCCAGATTTGTTAAACTTGCCAACATTTGTGCTGTCCTGTCCCAGTAGCTAGCAGTCACAGAATCCTTTGAGATCAGCCAATCACTTGTCTCATTTGACCATTACAACAACCCTTGGAAGTGGGTACTATTATTTTCCCCTTTTTCTGGAAAATTGGGGCTGAGAAAGATTAAGTGACTTGCCCAAGGTCACACAGCTACTAAATGTCTGAAACAAGATTTGGACTCATGTCTTACTGACTCTAAATCCAGTCCAATATTCACTGCACCACCTCGGTTCTAAGAACAGCAAATCACTGCCACACTATGAAAAGATTTAGTGCGGGCTTAGAGAGGCCAATATATAAATAAATGGATAGTGAGTTAGTTTAATGGCCTTCTCATATGGCGTGCTTGAATAAATGAAAGTTTTTGATTACTACACACTGGAGATTTTTCAAACTAAGAAAAAATGTTGATGCGATGCCCCTAAATGTAGACATACATATTCATTTAAGCCAGAGATGGGAAATCTCAAGCCCATGGGTAATATTTGGTTCTTAGATGAATTTTATCTGACTACCGGGAGAGTAAAAGGTGATATCTTCACATGTGCTTGTATTAATGAAAACATGACATAGTTTCAAAAGACTTCAGTGGAAATCCCTGCTTTTCCTGCCTTTGTTTATCTGTCTCTGCCTCTCTCTGTCCATTTCTCTCCTCCCTTAATTTTCTCTTCTCTCTAGTATCTGTCGTTACCTGGTCATAAAGCAGAACTGAATGAAAAAAAATGCCTCATTACTATGCTTATTGAATAAGGTTCTATTGTCTTTGTCTTCCCTTTAAAATGTGGTTAAGTGGAATAGGTTTTGGTTTGTTTGGGATTTTTTTCCTTTTTAGTTCTCGATTGGTTTTTCCTGCCCCCTTCCCCCCGGGGAAGCAAGGGCATTTGATAAGAATGCTTCCCTACTCCTCATGCAGGTTATGGGATCATAGACTTAGAACTGCAAGAGAACTTAGAGGTCTAGTCCAACCCCTTCATTTTACAGATGAGGAAACGGAGGGTCAGAGGGGTTCTCCCAGTGATTTGCTCTTAGTCACAGTTAGAAACTAAACAGCATTTGTACCCAGGGCTTCCTAACTCCAGGTACAGAATTTTATCCGCTAAACCCTTGCTTCTCTTTCCGAATGGAAACCATGAACTAAGAAGGCTCATTTCATCTTTCCATAGGAGGTTTTGGTTTTGGTTTTTAAGCCATAACCCAGTTTAAGGGAGTGCAGCCAGGCTATTCCGCAGAGATCTATTCGAGGTATCTTTTCACATAAATAACCACTTTAAGCTGTTGTTATTATTAACTTTATTTTGGATTTCCTGACCAAGGTCTTATTTATTCATAGGCTCTAAGGCTAATAGAGGCGTTATTTAAAGATCACCCTGTCCAATTCTCTCATTTTACAGAACTGCCCAAGGTCAAGAGGGGCCGGGATTCAAACTCAGGTCCCCTGATTGTGAACTCGGGTCTTCAGATTATAGTGTTCCAGAGCATGGCGCCTAAACACAGAGTTAGATGTGATCTAATTGTGGGCTGTGATGCGCACGTCAGTCCTGGTGAGTCAGATAATGCTATGGTAGCACCACTGATTCTCCTTGGTCATGAAAGACACTCGGAATCCTCCCTGAATCCAAAAACTCCTTGCTAGTTTTTGTTTTTGTTTTTTTAACCCAAAGCCCTGACTGATTATATTGCCTTGATATTTAAGGGTAAAATCAGAAAAAAAAACACTTGGCTAGGAGTCAGGAGACCTAGATTCTAGATCTACCTCGATTAAAGTATGTGACCTTCATCTCTCTGGGCCTGTTTTCTTCTCTGTAAAACTAGTGTGTTGGATCAAAAAGTCTTTAAGATCTTTCCAGCTATAAAACTATAGCACCTTGCTACTTAGGGGGAAGCTGGGTAGTGCAGTAGACGAATGCCAAGCCTAAAGTCAGGAAGACTTGAGTTCAAATCCAGACTCCGACATTTACTAGCTATGTAACCCCAGGCAAGTCACTTAATCTGTTTGCCTCAGTTTCCTCATCTGCAAAATAGGGATTGCACCTACTTCCCAGTTATTTTGCTAGGATCAAATAAACAAGTATTTGCAAAGTGCTTAGCATCGTGCCCAACACACAGTAGGTGTTATGTAAATGATGGCTATTGTCGTTAACGAGCAGCTATGGGGTGCAGTGGATAGAGTGCTGGTCCTGGAGTTGGGAAGACTCATCTTCATTAGTTCCAATCCGACCTTAGACACCTACTAGCTGTGTGACCCTGGGCAAATCACTTTAACCCTGTTTGCCTCCATTTCCTCATCTGTAAAATGAGAAGGAAAAGGTAAACGACTCCAAAATCCTTGCCAATAAAACCTCAAATGGGGTCATGAAGAGTCAGACATGACTGAGCAACAAAGTCATTATTATTACTCAGTGATCCTTTGATGCCTGGGACTCACTGAAGAATCTACTTGTATCCTTTAAGGGCCACACATGACTTAGGCCTGTTCGGGGCAATATCCATATCCCAAAGACAGAGATATGATGGACAGGTGGAAGAATGTGACCCGATTACTCCTGCCTCTAACGTCAGGGTCTTGTAAAGGTTTCCAGCTGCTGTTTTCAATGCTGCAAGGAGCCAACACTTTATTGACTCCTTGAAATGTTCTCTGCAGTGGCACATTTTTGGCTAGAACATCCCTGTCTACCCTCATTTCTTTCTTTAGTATTTTATCATTCAGGGAAACTCTGGATTCTAATTTCACATCTATTAAGAACAATTGATTTTCCCAGGGAAATGGCCTCATGGTGATGCCAGGAGAGGGCAGCTTCTGTTAGCTTTATATAGCTAAGTCCCTCAAGGGAAAGTGAATCACAGATACAGAATGTCAAAGATGGAAGGGCCCTTTGCCATCATTATACTCAATGTCCTCATTTCCCAGAGGAAGAAACTGAGGCACCCAGAAGTGAAGCGACTTCACTAAGGTTATACACAAAATAAAGGGCAGGCCCATTTGGGTCCTAGTACCCAAGCCTTCTGATCTCGTATTTAGGACTTTTTTTAAGTCACACAGCCTCCCATTGCTCTTGGTCCAAAACAATAGGAACTGCTTTTGAAAAATGTGTTAATTAAGAGGTCCAAAGATTTCTTTAGTTTGGGGATGGTCGGCTTATTCTGGGTTAAGCCATTGTAAAGAGTTCAGAAGTACCTTGGTGGAATAGAGGGAAGAAGAGAAGCTTTATTGCCACAGTATTATCAACAACCAAATGTTGAGCACCAAAAATATGCATCAGATCTCTAATTAACATCTGGCTACCAGGGCCATAACATGGGGTAGAAGGTTGGCATGCTTTCCCTCTCTGGCAAGTTTGTCCCTTCCCTTTCCTCACCTAGACTCATGCTGCCAGTCCTAGAAACCAGAACCATCACAACCCTGTCCTCAGGTCTGGCCATCCTCACTGCTGCACTAGTATGACTGTACCTGCCCAGGGCAGATTGCCCTCATGTTTCACCCATGCCACACGGGACACCTGGGATGAGGGGAGACTGTGGAACATGCTGCCCTCAGAGTGTCCCAGAGTCTCTATGTCATCCTTCCCTATCCTTTCCTCCTCTTTCTCAACTGAATTTAATCGAGCTCCCAGGATCCCCAATAATGCTTTGGATGTCCATGGCAATTGTACCAGGTATTATGGACAGCGCGAAGAAATCCATGCCTTACACAAGCTTAAAATGCAGTTAGAAAGATAGGACATGTATATAAATAGATACTCACAATACAAAGCTCCTATTTATGATAGATTATTTTGCAAAGCATTACTACTTGTAAGTTGGTTTGGGGGGAGTGGTTTGGTTCTGAGAAAGATTTTTGCTTAGAAGCAATGCTGTAAATGAGGGTTAGGAATAAAGGAACTGTACCTACAAGAGTTTATTTAACCGGTCTACAGAAAGAGTACTCACACAGATGAAAGCCATGTCATTGATCTGTTTTAAACTGTATCTAGGCCCTGTTTATAATATTCTCTCTGTAGAGAAAAGCACTCCAATTTCCAACTAGATACACCAGGAATACAACTATTCTGCCTACTCTGTGGTATTGAGACTGCTGGGGAGTAGGGCAAGAGGTTGTGTTGGAATAGGGCAATAAATACTCCTGGGTACTAGTAATCTATGAGATAGATCTCCCCATTTAGTACCTCTATAAGTCAATCAATTCCCAGGCATTTGAAATTAGGGGAAAAAAGAGCAGCTGCCTCACAGATGGGCACCACAGCCACCCCTGGTTCCTGTCTATAGCTTGTTTGTATAATAGGTGGCTTGAGTTTTCCCTACTAGTTTAAAACTTCCTTGAGTTTTACCTGTATTGTTACAGGTAAAAATAAAGCAAATTCTGTTCCCAGAAGAAATGGTGGCTGGAGATATAATAATATTATTGATAAGCCTCCAGGACTGAACCAAGACCTCCAATCCACCACATTTAGGGGTATGGGGCTGAGGACCTGAGTCGCCATGAAGTAATAGGAATGGAAAAGAGTTGAAAGAAGCATTACTGATCCGAAGATGGCCAGGGTTAGAATTATGTCAGAGAAACACAGAAGGAGTTCAAAGGGACTTTGAAGGTCACCTAACCCAACCTATTTATTTCCAGATGAGGAAACTAAAGATCAAAGAGGTTAAGTGATTTGCCTATAGTTACATAGTGAAAAACTGACATGGAGGTGACTAAAGCGTAGTTGCTAAAATCCAAGCCATGTTCTTTGCACGTCATCACCAAGACCTTAGTCATAAGGACAGAGGCTTAACCACGAGGCCAAATAAGGGTTGCCTGAAATACAAAATACAATATGTTATTGTTGGAGGTTGTGTTGTTGTTGTGGTGGTTGTTGGAAGTAAACCGTAGGGAAATTAAGATGATAGTATCAACAAATAATCTAGTGAATTAGCTTTGAAGTACTACTTGTTAACATCATGTTGTCTAACCCTGGATCCTATGCACAGAACTTTCCAACTTGAGGATTGGGGCTGGGGCCTGCAGTCTTGTCCTGGGAGAGGGACCCAGAGTAGGAGCAGGCTTGTAGATCTGTAGATCTGACCCCAAATAGGCATGGATTGAGGACAAAGAGTATGGATGTCGGGGTAGGGGCAGAGAGTAGGGTTGCTCCTACAGTTCTGTTACCTCAGTCTTGGAAATTTGGAAGGATTCTGATAGGAGTGGGCACCAACATTACTAGTCTGCTGGAACTCTAACCAGGAGCTAGTCTGCAGATGTGTGACTCAGACTCCAAACTAGAGCTAGAATCCAGACCTGAGCCACATCCTTATTGAAAGCCTTATTGATCAGAGATGTTCAACAAACTGCCCATGGACTATATTGAAGCTGGCAACACTGCCAGATGTCGCCCAAATGAGATTAAAGTGTAATTGGGGAGTATTTAACAAAATAAACAAAATATGATAGAGTATGGATAATATTAACACATGGTTTTCTAAGTCAATATGCAGCCTACATGGATCTTTAATGTATGGTTTAGTGGCCCTCATTTCTGTTTGAGTTCAACACTGTAGTTTTAAATCACATACCTGGAGAAATTAGTAGGAGGACCACAGATAATACAGATCATAATTAAACAAGACCCTGCTGTTCCCTCCAGAAGTGCACAAACATTGGCTCTGAAAAAAAGCCCCAAATTCAGGAAGTAACGTTGAAAAAAATCAGTAAACAAAAGAATATCAAGGGAAAAAAGCCATGGGCAACAAGCCAAGGCACAAGCCAAGAAAAAGAAAAATAACTCCTCCACAGCATCTGCAAAGAAAGAAGCAAAGAAAAATGTGACTTGACCATAATGTCAACAAGAATTCCTAGAAGAAATTAAGCAAGAGGTTTTTTTTGTAAAAATGATATTATAAACGAAATAAAAGCTCTAGTGGGGGAAAGATAGAAAACAACTGAGAGATCCACAGTAAAGACTTGTAAGGACAATGAAGAGCTTAGTAGGGCTTAGGAGGTATAACACCTTACCTACATAATAAACTCCATTAAAAATAGAAAAGATCAAGCAAAAATCAAAGATTCCATGTGACACAAAAATACTGGAACAAAATCAAAAGATTAAAAAAGAAGAAAATTTAAGATATCACCAGTCAAAAACAACTCACCTAAAAAACAAATCAAGGAAAGAAAAATCTAAGATCACTGGATTATCAGAAAAACATGACCAAACAAACAAACCCTGGATGCTCTATCTCAATCAATTTCATCAAAATTGGTGGCAATAATCTGACAACATGTCATCAAGCTAGGTATTCTAAATGGCCGAAATGAGGAAGGAGATGATTCCAGTAATAGGGACAACCTCTACAAAGTCATGGAGACAAGAAATGAAATATTATATATGGAGAACAGCAAGTAGACCAGTTTGGTTGGAATGGAGAATGCATGGGGATAAGTAAAATGTAATCAGTCCACAAACATTCATTAAATGTTTACTTTGTTCCAGGAACTGTGCTAAGCACTGAGAATACAAAGAAAAAGAAAAAATAATACCTGTCCTCAAGGAGCTTACATTCCAATGGATGGAACAACATCTACGTAAATAGTCATATATGGAGTAGATAGAAGATTGTCATAGGAAGGGTCTAATAGCTGCATGTACCTAAGAAAGCCTCTCCTGCAGAAGATGGGTGTTTAAACTGAATCTTGACAGAAACCAAGGGATCTAAGAGGAAAAAGCAAGGAAGAAGAGCGTGGAGGTGGGGTGAGGTAGTGGGTGGGCAAAGAGAACAGACACAGAGGAGGTAGGTGGAATTTCATGTGAAAAAAGAACAGCATTGTAGGTCATTATGGCTGGTTAATAGATTAAATAGAGGAGTGAAGTGTAAGAAGGCTGGAGAGATGAGAAGAGACTAGGGTGTAAGAACTTTAAATACCAAAGGATCTTGTCCTGTAAGTAATAGGCAGCTACAGGAAGTATCAAATGAGCTGGGAGCAGAGTTACATGATCATATCCGTGCTTTAGGAAAGTCACTTTGGCAGTGGACGATGTATTGGAGTGGAGAAAGACTAGGGGCAGAGAGATCAATTAGGAGGTTATTGC
Organism: Trichosurus vulpecula; assembly: GCF_011100635.1. Lineage (NCBI taxonomy): Eukaryota > Metazoa > Chordata > Mammalia > Diprotodontia > Phalangeridae > Trichosurus > Trichosurus vulpecula. The sequence goes on along the minus strand of NC_050574.1, from coordinate 369,391,739 downwards.
TATAGTTAAACCAAGAAAGAACAGTGTCACACACACACACACACACACACACACACACACACACACACACACACCAGAAAGGAAAGAGTATTCAAAAGGATTGAGAAAAGGCCATTTTATTTGGCCATTAAGAAATCATTGGTAATTTTGTTGTTTGGGGTTTTTTTTGAGGGGGGAGGGCAGGGCAATTGGGGTTAAATGACTTGCCCAAGGTCACACAGCTACAGCTAGCAAGTATGTTAAGTGTCTGAGGTCATATTTGAACTTGGGTCCTCCTGACTCTAAGGCTAGTGCTCTACTCACTGCACCAGCTTGCTGTTCCTCGATGGCAACTTTGAAAAGAGCAATCTGGAAAGATAGATTGAAACCTCAGTAACAGCAATATCACCGTTAAGCCGAGTTTATTAGTATAGACTTAAATTCTCCTTAAAATTAGTGCCACACACACTTCATGCTAGCCTTTTTTTTCCCCCTTTGGTTTTTTTCTCTTTTGTTTTTGTTTCTTCTTTCTCATGATTCATTCCATTGGTCATAATTCTTCTCTACAGCTTCACTATTGGGGAAATAAGTTCAATGCGAAGTTATATGTAGAAGATATATCAGATTCCATGCTGTCTTGGGGAGGGTGGGGGGAAGGGGGGAAGAAAATCTGGAAGTCAAAATCATGTAGAACTGAGTGTTGTAAACTAAAAATAAAACATCTCAAAAAATAAAATAAATAAAATTAGTGCCATAATTATTCCCATAGAATAAATTTATCTTATGAGAATTTTGGTTTCATCTTTCTTTGTCCTCTTAACCATTTCAGTTTTCCAACTGGGTACATGAAGATGGTCTCCCTGGAAAAGAGCATTCTAGCCAACCCTCAAGTACCCTGGCCCTAATGATACACAGATATAGTTGGTTCATCCTCTGCTGCCTTTTCCTTCTTTCTTGGTCTGCTCACCTTTTGGAAAGTTTGTTGCTAATTATTAATCCCCCCACATCCCAATAATGGGACTAGCTAAAAATCAAACAGCCTCCTAAATTTACTACCTGTTAGCAGATTCTAATAAAATGTTTAGTAGAAATGTGGAAATACAGGCTTAAATCTGGTTTCAGGATGACCTGCGTATTTCAGCTATCCAGACTCATAATCTTGTTTGTCCTGTCATCCCTACTCCCCTCACATAATAAATGAATGAATGAATGAGTGAGTGAGTGAATGAGTGAATGAATGAGTGAACAAGTGAATGAATGAGTGACTGAGTGAAAGAATAAATGAGTGAGTGAATGAGTGAATGAATGAATGAAAAAGCATTTTTGAAATACTTATTACATGTCCAGCACTGCCCACAGTGCTGGAGATACAAATGGAAAAGCTAAACAATCCCTATTCTCAAGAAGTTGGCATTCTAATCAAGGGAGGCAACATATATGAGGATTCAGCTGCAGGGATGATGGAAAGGCTTGTGGTCCTTGGGGCTGATTTGGAAAGATGGAAGGCTCTGATGGTCCTCAGGGTGCAGTGGCAAGACAGAAGGGAGGGCGAAGTGGTCAGAAGGGTATAGGGTACATGACAAAGCTGTTAGGACCAGCATGATATACTGGATAAAGTATAAAATTTGGTGTCAGGGAGACCTGGATTTGAATCCTGTCTCAGAAACTTACTGGCTGTGTGACACTGGGCAAGTCATTCAAGCCTTCTATGTCTCAGTTTCCTTATCTTTACAATAAAGGATATTGGACTCAATAATCTCTAAGGTCTCTGCTACCCCAAAATCTATGATCATTAATATCCCCTATTATCTCTTTGCCCAGTAGGAAGTGCCCATCATTTACCACATAGTTGCTGAAGAGGAAGGTCAAGTTCTTCTTCTCCCTGGGCTTCCTCAACTGCCAGTTGCTTACAGGCTGAGTGCAAAAGCAGTACTGTTGCTGACTCCACTGACACTCATCCCCTTCCTTCCCAAACCCCAACCACAAGTAACTGTACTGAGAAGGAATCCATGGTACATCAGAGTGGGTAAAGGCTACAGTGGTAGGTTTCTTCTGGCTAAAGACACATCCCCTCCCAAATAGCCAAGAGGGGTCCACCTCCCCAACTCCAGGGAATGATCAAGACTTGTAGAATTCACTCTGGTCCCTGAGAAAACTACAATAAAAATACCAACGCCAGCTTATGCTTCTATAGTATTCTATGATTTACCAAGCACTTTCCTCCCAACGAAATTCTAAGGCAAGTAATATGTGCATTATTAACCCCCCACAGGGTTAATGGCATTTAGGACAATGGAAAAGTTGCACCCTGGACAGTTCCTCTAGGGTTCTTTTCCCTCAGCCTTCCTCCCAAATTAGGACAGTGAGACTCAGAAATATTAGATCACTTGCCCATGGAGACATAGCTAGAATAAGTGTCAAAGGCAGGATTCAAATCCAGGTCTCCTGACTCTACGGCTAGAACTCTTCCCACCACAGAGGAAGTAAGTTACTGTTAGATAATCAGTTTCCTGGGTGTCCAAGGCAAAGCCACAGACAAGTAGGATAAGGGGCAGACTGACATGTCCTCAGGGGCCATTGTGGCCAAGAGTCTTTGATGTAAGTTGTTCCTTTTCATGCCACAGGTGAATTTTCAACAGGTGGAGGCCCCACCTTTCAGATGGGAAATCAGAAATGTATGAATGCTGAGCATAACCTATAGGTAGTTTGGCAGGGCCTGAAACAAAGAAAGCATTTGCAGATCCAATTCACCCAAAACGTGTTGTTCCCTCTATTCCCAAGGAGCTTATTGCCTAGTGTAGATTCTGAGCAGACCTCCAGAGTACACTTGTACCTGGTATTATCACTTAAAAGAGATGAGAGAGACAGAGACAGAGTGACAGAGAGAGACAGAGACACAAAGAGAGAACAGAGAGATAGAGAGAAGAGAGAAAGAGAAGAGAGACAGACAGACAGAGAAGAGAGAGAAAGAGAAAGAGAGAGAATTCCACTGGAATGCCTAATGGCAGCTATAATCAGCAGCAAAATATTATACACTTGTAGGTAACTTTGAATCTTCAAGGCGTTATATGTCCTCCAAAAGAGAAGGATCAGCTATATGCTGCTACGCAGGACAAGCCCTTCAGTGTTTCACCTGGAGAACTTAAAAGGAGAAGGAGGGATTCAGGATCCTTCAGGAAACATCAAACCAATGGTTTTGTTTAAAGAACAAAAACTTGTACTGTGTGGAGCAAAATTAGAAACATCCAGAGATGGTGGTTTGCTGCCACCTGGTGATGGATATGAGAATCATTAATAAAGGTCGTTGACAAGGGGAACGATAATGTTACAGAAACAAAATGTTTTGTCTGTGAAGGAACATCTGGTGTGCTTGAAACTTCTTAAAGAGGGGAAAATATTAACCCAGGATACAATAATTCCTCTCTTTCTGGTCAGACTCTAGATTATTCAAGCCTGGCTCTGTTGATATTGCGTTAACAAGTTCCATGGACTAATTTTCTCTGAATAAAACTAGACGAAAATGTCTCTTCATACATCAGAGAACTGTAGGAAAGTCATTGCTCAAAATATTTATTTTCAGATTTGGAAAATCTAAAGCACGAAAGTTTTGGAAAAGTGAAGATTTGATTTTAATTCTAGGCTTGTTGCCAATGGGATAAATTGTCTGGCAACTTTTTTCAGCCATTGACTCATTTTTGTATCTGACGCCAATGGCTCAGCATGGTACAAAGCCTTCTAAAGCTCTAAGTAAATGGTGTAATTCCTACTTCATTGACAAAATTCAGAACACCAGAGCTAAATTGCTGCTTCCCACTCTTTAACATCCTTTTCACTTCAAGAATCTACAATATGTCAGTTGGTTGGTCTCTTCTATGGGAATCCTTTATATTCTGGCCATTTTAAAGATGTCTGCTTATGCTTCTGCGTTCTAAATTCATATCTGAGGTTATGTGTCTGGGATGACACTAAGTGGAAAACAGCCTACATCCTGGCTACTCACACACATATTTGGTTTGGGAGGTATTCATATAGAAAGAATTTCATATATTCAGCATTAAGCTTGAAAAAAAAAACTTGGCCTCTTTGGGCCTAGGATTGGTGAGCAGCTGAGCAAAGAGACATATCAAGAAAACTATCAGTAACTTGTGCAGGTAAGTCAAAGTTTGACTTCTGCATCCCTCAGCTTTCCCCAATCTCAACCCCAAAAAGGAACAAAGTTAATTAAATCTATGTAAAAAGAATGATTCATTCATTTAAAGCAGAACTATGCTAGTACTAGTGACACAGATGTGTCAAGGGTTTGGTGGGCCAGTGGCAAAACATTCTATGAGCCTTAAGTTCATGAGTTTCTGGGAAAAAGAGTCCCCAAAAGACATTTTTTTCTGCCTTTCTTCATAGGGAATGAGAAGCTATCAGGAAAGAGTGTACACCATGACAAAGGACTGGAATACTTAGCACCAAACAGTGTGTGTGTGTGTGTGTGTGTGTGTGTGTGTGTGTGTGTGTGTGTGTGTTAGGGAGGGGAAGAGAGAGAGAGAGAGAGAGAGAGAGAGAGAGAGAGAGGGAGACAAGTTAGATGAGGAGACAGAAAAGAAGGGCAGTCATCCATGGATGGTGTTGAATTAAACCAGTCTCCTCTGTGATGCCCAGCACTTTCAGCAGCCAAAGCAAATGGAAAACTGAGACCCGAGCAGCATAGGGCATGTCCAATCAGTGGTGAAGTTTGCGCCAAATGAGAATTCATGAGATTAGATAAAATGCCTCTTTTCCCCTTCTCCTCTCTCTTCTTGCTGTCCAAGAGGACAGATGTTAAATTCAAACCTTATCTCCATTCCTTAAAGTTGTTTACTTATTATTTTAATCAGAACCAAAACTAGTTGATTTAAAGTTAAAAGATCAATCCCCTCTTCCTTAGATGTATGCCTTATCTGAGAAGGGGAAGACAGAAAAAAAAAGTAGGCAACCACAAGCGTGCTATATACAGAAATATAAAGAACAGACGTTTAAATACTCAGTCCAAAGTTCTATCCTGCCTGGTGGCTATAAGCTAAAAGACAGAGAATTTTAATGATGTCAACAATAATTTTTATATATGTGTACAAGTAGGCAAAACCAGATCCAGGGTTGTTTTTCTTCTGCTCTTAGATGAAAACAAGTCATCACTGCTGTCTGAAAGGCACTGAGTTATCAGGTTGTTTTCCTCCTCCATTGCTTCCCCTTATTCTTCTCCCTCTCACTCTTTACCCCCATGATGGTCATGGTCTTTGTAAGATGGGAGTCAAGGGTGAAGACTAGAGATAGGAACTGTCTAGTAGGAGAAGTAATGCCCAAGTTCCTAAAGGGGGGACTAGACAAGAAAGCAAATACCTCTTCCTTTCAAATTCTCCTTCACCCTCCAAACCCAGAGAGTACAAAGACTAAACAAAAACAAAATTAAAATAATCTCTGCCCTCAATGAGCTTACATTCTATTGGGCAAAAACAACATTCTCTCTTGAGTTATTTCCTACCAAGGAAAAAGAAACTTATGATCGTTTGGAGATAGAAAAGATACATCTTAGAGTAGAAAGCAGCTTGACCAGGACTTTCCTTCATCCTTTCTCCTTAGAGGAAGAGTGGGAGTTGAGTAGAGTTACAGCAAATGAAGCACAGTTAATAGATTCCCAAGGTGCAGGGAGAAGCCAAGACAATTATTCGATTATTGAAATGTGTACAACATTTCTTTTTGTTTAAATAATGGAACAAATAGCCATTTAACCTAGCTGTTTCCAGAACTTCAAATGACTTAACAGCACTAAAAAGGAACCAGGTAAAAGCAACATAGCTCTCAGTATCCGACATTTGCACCTTTGGAAGAACAGGCCCCTTCCAAGTGTCCTATCAAGTGATCTAGACCTGAACAAATGGAATACTGTGCCAGAAATTCCACCTACAGTTTTCAGATGATGCAGCAGGATATCATGAAGTAGTCTGTCCAAAACCACAGGGGGGAAAATATCTAATAATCAAATCCTAGTTACCCCACCCTGTCTGCACTTACTCATAGCTCACTGGCAGGTCTCCAAGGAACAGACCAAGTTAGGCTGGAAATTTATCCAAAATTTCATTTTCAATTGAAAATGGAAACAAGTCAAGCCAAGACAAATCTAGTCCCTGCTTTCCCAGTGACTGACATAATAAATTCATCACCATACAGAGATCAGATTCCCATAGGCTCACGCCATCTGGGGGTGGGAAGGCTATATCTTGCAAAGGATTTTTTTCTGGGAACAGGTTTGCTTTGTATGAAGGGCAAGAGGGTTTGAAAATATCATGTAGAGAGGGTCATAGGTAGTGATGGGCTAAGATTATAAGAAGCAATAGGCAACTGTTATGGGAACAGAGAATCAGAGCTTGAGCACTTGGAGAGACCTCAAAGCCTATGTAGTCCTAATCCTCATTTTACAGATGAGGAAATGAGGCCCAGTCACTTCACAAATTTCTATCCATTTTGTATTATTTCCTCTCACATCTAGCAGTTTTATCATTGTTACTTATGCCCTTAAAAGTTGGCATTGTGGGATATGAAATTCCCTTTATTGCTTCCCCCACCCAAAATCTAAACTTCTTGAGGACAGACGGTATGTACACTCTGCTTCTATTATAATCTAAGCTCACTATGTTCAAAGGAATGGATGTTTCTCAAAGCACTAATTAAAAACATACAAGTTGTAAAAGATCTTTTCAAAGATATGCCATAGTCCTACAGCAATGGTCTCCCAACCTCCTTCTTTTGAGGGAGAAGGGTCTTGGTTTAACTATTACAGTTTGAAGACTAGGCCTCTTCCAAGTGGGATATTGTCAGTTTCCAAGACACCAATATTCATAAAAGTGTTAAAACCTGTGAATTTGAAGGTGTTCTCCAGACCGTATTAGGGCTTGAGAGCAGATCTGTCACCATGAGTCTGGTCTTCCCTCATGAACTCTGCTGGTTGTGCAACATACTCTGATTAAAAAAAGACTCCAAGGGGAAAAAACCTTGAAGGGCTCAGTAAGTAATTGCAACATGGGTTCTATCTGACCCACCAATGTTAGTGTTACCCTTCCAGTAGAGAGATGAGACCTAAGCAAAGGATGAGTTCCCTAAAGAATGCGGCGTTGTGTCTTTCTGATGACCCAGAAGAGGGGAATCTGTCAATTAAGGGACACTCTGGGTACACCAGCTTGAGCAGGGAGATCTTACAGGGAGGGTGAAAGGGTGAAGTATATTCTTCTGTGGATAGCCATTCTTCAGGATTAGAAGACATTTGGCCAGCAGCCTTTCTGAGAAAGAAGGACCAAAGATAATCTACTATATTCTGGAGATTGACAATAACTTGATGAGAATTTGCTTAGTCTGATTTGTGGAGTTGTTTGCTTCTGGGTACAAGACCTTAAACCATCCCAAAACCTTTTTTATGGCTAAGTACAGTTTTCTTCATCTCTTCTGCACACTTATGATGTCAGGGATTTGGCTAAATGATATTGGGGTGGGGAAGGTAAAATATAAAACAGGCAGAAATAATAGAATCATAAACTTCAGAATACTTGATCACTAAAACTGGAAAGATTCTTGTCTTGTCTGATAAGTCATTTTAAATGAAGATTTGTACCCTAGAGAGCTTATGGAACTTATGAGACCAAGGTCACCTGGCTCGCTGGTGTCAGAGGTAGGCCTTCAATCCAGATTTTCTGACTACTAATGCAGGATACTTTCTATTAGATCATTATGACAATTATTGACAATATTACCTTATTCATGATAAATCTGGATCCTTACAAACTTCCTGGATAAAGACCACAAAAAAAACGAAGTACCTACAAGTGTATAGGCATCTTGTATATGTTAACGTACATTTGTTAATAATGCCACCATACTTGTGGTCCTCCTGTTTCACACCTGGCTAAGGACCTTGGGGAAAATCCTAGGGAAGTCCACTAATGGAGATCAAAGGGCTTAGTGTGGGAATGACCACTAACCACTTGGTGATTACTGATGACTGTGTCACTCCAGGGGAGGTTTGTGGTTGTGGTTGTGGTTGTGGTGAATAGTGAGAGCTCTCAAGTTTTCCTCTATGTATTCTCTCCAGCATGGGATGGCCAAACTGATTGCTTTGGATGGATCCCAATGAGACATAATTAGCCTTCAAATATATTTTAAAATGGGGAGCTGGTAGGCTTTCTTTCATGGTTCCAAACATATCCTTCATGAGGAAAAGACATACATCAGCAAAAGTAGACACCTGGAGAACACCTGCCAAAAGAAGTCTTCAGTGTGTGAGACATTGCAACTTTCCCCAGAGTGCCATCTTTGAAAATGAAAATTACCACTGTAACCAACCACTATTTTCCACTGTGGCACTGACCATCTGACACTCTTCTGTGTTTCAATATGAGCATCACCATGAATGTGGTGAGAAAAAGAGGAAAGCAAGGGTGAAATCTAAGACTAGTCTGGGAGTCTTCAGGATACCTAAGGATGCAGGTCTAGAATCTAGATAAGATTAGACCCAGGGAACCTACAGCCCACACAAAGGGTCCTGTGAATCATAGAATTTTAAAATCTCAGAGCGTGAAGGACATCAAGGGTCTTCTAGTTGAATACAGATTTTAAGAGGCAGCCCGATTCTGCAGGGAGGCAAAGCTAAGCATTTTTGAGATCAGATCCTCCTTGCAGTCTATCTGATACCCATGGGGACTTTGTGCAAATCCCTCATTTTACAAATGAGGCAACTGAAGCCTGGAAAATTTGGGTTTCTTGGCCACCCATGGTCACAGAGCTAGACATTGGCAGGGCAAGCATGAGAACCAGAGATTCTTCTGCTCTAGCTCCCATACTCTCCTGCCTCCTCTTGAAACCTAGGCATTGACTTTTCTAAATAACTATAGTCTGGATCTGCCCAAGTCCAAATCCGTATCTCTGGGTACCTCCAGATTTCCCCCAGAACCTTTCTGGATGGGTAGGTCTATGCTCCCCACTGGGGTGTGAATCATAGGATCTTAGATGTAGAACTGGAAGATTCATTAGATATCAGGGAACCTTAACCTTTTTTTGTATCAGGTACCCCTTTGGCAATCCAGTGAAGCCTGTGGACCCCTTCTCAGAATAATGTTTTTAAAAACATAGAATAAAATAAATAAGATGACAAAGAAAACCAATTATGTTAAAATACAGTTATCAAAATGTTTTTTATAATATATTCACAGATCCCAAGTTAATAATCCCTGATCCAGTTCAATCCCAACTTTGTAGATAAAGGAGCTGAGGACCAAAGAAGTTTCCAGACGGGGGAGTGGGGGATGGGGAGGGAAGTATATGCTTGACATATTTATAAGTGTAGCCTGAATTATTATTTTCTCCATCACTTTCTTAAGTCTAGACAGTCAAGAAAACAATAAATCAAGGACTGATTTGTAGATTTCTGAGACTCACACTGAAGAGTTAACAAGTGGTTCCCATGAGGCAGTTTGAGCTGTCTCTAGCATAATCCTGGGGTGTTCCTGGTGAAAAGTCTCCCTCTGCCAGTGCAGATTGCCCACTGTTCTGCGTCTTACAGCTTAGAGAGATTCTTAAAGCACGGAGAGTTTTTAGTACAGATAGTGTATGTTGGACTACACTTGAACTCGGGCCTTCCTCACCCTGAGTCCAGGTCCCTATCCGTCACACTATGCTGCCTCTCAAACGCGTATACACCAAGAAATTTGGTTCCCCTTCAGAGGTGTGCCATATTGTTCTCGTAACCTGAACATTCTATTAGATTCTATAGCCATATATTAAGCACTTACATATACAGACACTGCTTCAGGGGTGTTTTAGTCAATGTTTTTTAATGACCATCCCATGGGAAAAAATAATGTACATACATACCATACACTTTTAAGTATAACTTACATTATTAACCTTTTCTCTGTCACTAACCTAAGTCTAGACAATCTACAAAACAACAAATTAAGTCCTGATGTGTAGCATTTTCAGATTTTTGAGGTGTCAATGCTCTCACTGAAAATTTCACAATAGGTTCTCCCTGGCCCCTTGGAGCTGGCTCCAGCACACCTTTATGGTGTTTTCCCTATGGCACCGTGCAGCCAGGTAAGGAAAACCTCACTTGGCTGGTGAACTTTGCCGTCAGCAAAAGTAATTAGCACCAACTTACAGCAATGGAGTGCTATTTATCTCCAGATCTCATAGCACCTGACAAACATTATCTAATGATAAGCATGTTAGCTCCCACCTTACTGATGAGAAAGCAAGGGCCCAGACAAGTAGAGTAAATTGCCTTAAGGTCTTATGCTCTGGCGAGGGAAAAACCGAGCCTGTCCAGGTCTCCTGATTCTGAGCCTGGAGCTGGCAGGCTCCTCCACATGGCCCCTGTACACCATTAAATAATCCCTAAATGACAATGAATGGAGATTGTAAGAGGCAACTTGACACTGGGTAGCAACAAAATTAAGCATCCACATTTCGGAGATCTAGTCCTCTTCTGATTCTGTCTGGTCATGGGTTCCCTGTACAAGTCATTCTAGGTTTGAATCCTTGCTTCCTAACTGTGACCTTAGGTGATTTGCTTCCCTTCTCTGGGCCTTGTGTCAAAGGTCCCTTTCAGTTAGTAATCTTATTTTCTCTGAGCTTTTATCATTTGTGAGGATTCTGATTTGTACATTATTTAAAACCCTGAGAAAGCAGAAAGAGCTTTCTAGATCTTTATGGAAGAGGAAAAGGGCTTTGGTTTGAAAAAAGGGTAGGGTTTAAAAAGTTCATTGAGATACTAGGAAAAGGACTGAACATGGCAGAAAACAAAAACGCCAACACTAGGTAGGAATCATTTCTCATCTGGTGGTTGTGCATGTGACTATGTGTAGAACTGAACAAGAGAAAATGTATTTATTTGCCACCTACTGTGTGCAGAAGAACATTGTGCTAGGTCCTGGAGTTAGATAGAAAATTTACACAGATTACAATATAAAGTCATATTTGTTGACAATATTGCCCATGGACAGAAACCTTTCCACAGACTTGCCTAGGCTGTATCAGCTTTAGTCAATGAATGGGGATGACATTGGGTTTCCATCAGATGAAGGAAGTATTTACCATACTGGGAGCCACATGTAGAAAGGACATAAGTCGACTGTTGAGCATCCAGAAGAAGGCGACTGACATGGTGAAAGGACTTAAGGTCATTCTTTTTGAGGGCTGGTTGAAGGAAAAAGAGATATCTCCACCAACATCTCTCCCATGTGTCCCCTTCTCCACACTCATACAACCACTGCCCTGGTTTAGGCCTCATCACCTCTCCCCTGGACTCTTGCAATAGACTCTTAATTGTGTCCCGACCTCAAGTTTCTCCCCTCTCTAATCCAGCTCCCATGGTCACCAAAGTGATTTTCATAAAGTGCATTCTGAACAAGTCAGTATCCTACTCATTATACTTAGATGGATGTAGATTCATCGCTGAGAGGAATCTTGGAGACCCAGCTTCCTTATCTTACAGATGGGGAGACTGAAACTGAGAGAGATTAAGTGACTTTCTCAGTCACATAGCTAGTAAGTACCTGAGGCAAGATTTGAATTCAGATCTTTCTGACACTAAACCCAGTGCTCTAACCACTATGCTAACTCCAGTGGCTTCTTACTGATTCTAGGTCCAAAATATTATTGTATCTTAATTTCAATCTTTTTTAAAATGTTTATTTTCAGCACTGGCCCTGGAGTCAGGGTGATCTGAGTTCAAAGCTGGCCTCAGACACTTGACACTTACTAGTTGTGTCTTGCTTACTAGCATGTCACTTGACCTCAATTGCCTTAAAAATAAACAAATAAATAAGCAAACAAACGAATGAATGAATGAATAAATGGATAAATAAATAAGTAAACAAGTAGATAAATAGGTAAATAGATAAATAAAAATGTAAATAAATAGATAAATAAATAAATGATATCTATTTTCATGTAAGTTTTATAAAGTATATAATAGTATAGATTGCAATTCTTACTTAGTATGGAATTCTTTACCTCTTTCTCTTAGAATCCCTACTTTCCTTCCAAACTCAGCTCAAACATTCCCTTCTACTATACATGAAACTTTTCCTGATTGACTCCATCCTAAATTGCTAATGCCTACCCACTAAAATGGTTCAGTGTACAGGGTTTTGGGTCTGGAATCAGGAAGACCTGAGTTCAAATTTGATCTCAGATATTTACTAGCTATGTGACCTTGGGCAAGTCACTTGACCTCTTGTTTGCCTAAGAGGCAGCGAGGTGGTTCAGCTGATAGAGTGCTGGACCTGGAGTCAGGAATGTTGTTGCTGTTTAGTTGATTCCAATACTTCATGACCGCTTTTGGAGTTTTCTTGGCAAAGATGCTAGAGTGGTTTGCCAGTTCCTTCTCCAACACATTGGACAGATGAGAAAACTGAGGCAAACAGGATTAAGTGATTTATCCAGGATGACACAGCTAGTGAGTGTCTGAAGCTGAATTTAAACTCAGGTCTTCCTGATTCCAGGACGAGCGCTTAGGCTACTCTATCTCATTAGACATGTACATACATATAAATGAATTTCTATATGCGTGGAGAAAGAGAGACAGAGAGACAGAGAGCATAGCCTTGGGAAATAGAGAGCAAGCCATGAAATCTGAAAAACACTGGGTTCAATTCCCACCTCTGACACATACTGGCTATGAGACTGTGGGCAAATCACTTAACTTCTCACTGCTCTAGGCAACTCTGTAAGACTGTAAATTGCAGAAAAATTCAGGTCTCCACTGGCCAAAAAAAACCAAGTTTCCTCACCTGGAATTTCTTCATTTTAATGAAATCACAGGTCAGCCCCATCCCTCTCTATTTTGCAGATATCTTGTCTTCCCCTCTTAAACTGTAAGCTTCTTGAGGGCAGGGATTTTCACTTTTGTCTTTGTGTCTCTAGCACCTGACACAGTTCCTGATGTGTATTAGGCATTTAATACATGCTTATTGAATTTATTCATTAACTGACTATAAAAGAAAAGTAGTAGGTGGGACATGATGAATGTCTTATGGTATTTGAGGGGTTGTCAAGTAGAAGAGGAATTTTTATAGTTGACCTGTTTGATCCCAGAAGACAGAATAAAGGCAATGAGTATATGTTTCAGAGTCACATTTGGGCTTCCTAACTATTAGAGGGAGTTTGTCATTATCTGTCTACCTATCTATCTATCTACCTACTTACCTGCCTCTCTCTTTCTCTCCCTCCCTCTCCCTCTTTCTCACCATCCATTTACCTACCTACCTACCTACCTACCTATCTATCTACCTACTTACCTGCCTCTCTCTTTCTTTCCCTCCCTGTCCCTCTCTCTCTCACCATCCATCTACCTACCTACCTACCTACCCATCTATCTATCTACCTGCTCTTCTGAAAGTTCTGGAAATGCTAGCCTGTCCTTGGTGTTACCCTGAATGGTGTGGGCATCACTAAACCTAGAACTCACCATGCCTACCTCTCCAATAGATTCTCCAAGATAAGCACATGATTCCCTCCAGAAGCCTTGCTATTTACTGTGTTCCTCATGGTTTGCTAGGCCAACCACTGGTGTCATTGGTTTGTTTGAAATGTCATCTTTTGAATGAGCGATATCATTCCCCTGGCAAGAGGTGGGGGCTATGAGGGTGGTGATAAGGATGGTGGGAAATTGTCCAATTGTCCCAATGCTTCAAATCTTCTCTCCATTCCAAAACCTGGGGGCTTTGCTTCCTTAGAAGTTCCTTCTGTACAGATAATGATAAAAGAAGGTTAATGTGTTTGCTGGAAGAGATACAGGGGGTTCTGATGTGAGAACGATTGCTAGGAGAGCACTGAGCAAACCTCCATCAAAAGAAGGGGTATTTTCAAAAGTTAAGATTTTAGAGGTTAGGCTGCCAATGATATTTTTTGGGTGACAAGGTGGGGAAACAGACATTGTCCCCAAGTTATTGCAAGGGAGGAGAGAGAGAGAGAGAGACAGAGAGAGAGAGAGAGAGAGAGAGAGAGAGAGAGAGAGCTTTAAAAGCTGATACCCTCTGAGCAATCAGGCAAGAGGCTGAGTAGGGGAGCCCTAGGGAAAGGCCCCTTTTAGTCAGACTCAGTAAGCCTAAGGAGATTATTTGGGGCCACAATAAAAATTAAAACTCTAGTGACACTGATTCTCACAGTTCTCACTCCTGCAGCTTTTCCAGCCTACACATCTACAACAGGGCCAGCTGAGCTGACACTTCAAGAAGGTCAGATTTTCCCATTTCTGGGAGAAGTTTGAGAAAATTTCAACATTTCTAGAAGAGGGAACCAGAGATAACTTCCCTGAGAGACATTCTCCTGTCTCTGAGATTAACCAGATTGCGATCTCAGACAGGTCAGTTTGCCAGGCCAGTACTCAGTTTTCTCTCCCATAAAAGGAAGCAGTTGAACTAGAAGATCTCTAAGGTACCTTTCATTCAACATTTAGTTAATCAGCACTTATTAAATGTCTATTATGTACTGGGCTCTGAGGGATACAAAGTCAAAAACAAAAAAAATCTACCCTCAGAAGGCTTATATTCTTTTGAGGGAAAAGTACAACAAAAAAATTTCCCAAGGAAGGATACCCAAGGGAATGTCAAGATAGACTTCCTGTAAGAGATGGCATGATCTAAATTTTTAAAGCTAGGTTTTCTGACATGTAGAAATGAGACTGGGGTGTATTTCAGGACATTTTGCCTGTTCAAAAGCAAAGTGGAATGGGAATGTCCTTGTATGAAGAATAGCAAGAAGTCCGACTTGGCTAGAACATGGAGAGGATGAAGGAGAATCCTATAGAATAAGCTAGAAAGGTGGGCAAAAGCCAGATTAAAAACCAGACAGAGAAGTGTCCAACATTCTGTAGTTGTATGATTTCATGACTTAGGTCTCGCTAGCAGGAATGAGAGGTCAGGTGTGAATTCCGATCTTTGACTCAGTTCGTATGGAAGGAAGATCTCAATCAGTATACTCAGAAACCAAGTGATAAAGTGAGACAACAAATCAATCCAAGCCTGAGCTTTGGGAGGACTACAGAGACCAGGATGCTAGAGATCCAGAGAGGCTACCGAAGGCTATTATAGGCTACATAGAAGAAAACTGTGTTGTCAATTGGTATCATTATTATTATTATTATTATTATTATTATTATTATTAATGATAACCTTCTGAGGTAGGTACTACATGAGAAATGCAGCACTTATATAACAACAAGAAAGGAGACTTAAAGGGTAGAACAAGGATGGGACTGACTGACAGACATCCTTTCCATACTGGTGTAAATACCAAATAGTAACTGCTTCTCTTTTGGCTAGGCACCCTGAGGGTCTTCCCCTCCCAGTTTGACTTTGTTTTTGGTGGGGGGGGAGTTTTGATTAACGGGACCAACCCTTGATTAACTCCTTAAAGAGGCCTATTCACTGAATGGGTTTTACTTCACTCAAAGTGAGAACCTGAAAAGACCTTACACTAAAAGGGCCAGGGTCTCCCAATTCATTCTGGGCCATCTCCAGTCATCCCAGTGAATATCAGGCCACTGGACCCAGATGGCTCTGGAGGAAAAAGTGAGGCTGGTGACCTTGCACAGCCTTCCCTCACTCAAATCAAA
Source organism: Trichosurus vulpecula (assembly GCF_011100635.1). NCBI lineage: Eukaryota > Metazoa > Chordata > Mammalia > Diprotodontia > Phalangeridae > Trichosurus > Trichosurus vulpecula. The sequence continues at coordinate 369,376,129 of NC_050574.1, read as the reverse complement.
GTCAACTGCAAGTCATGTCATCATATCACTGATGTCATGGTCCTCTTCGAGGACAAAGGACAAACAACTTGGTTCCCTTTCTTTTCCCTTTTAAGTCTGTCTTAGGTGTCCACTTAAACCACATGTCACTCATCTATAAATGATGGGGTGGAGAAAATCACACAGTGATTTACAGAATCAGAGTTGGATAGATCCTTAGAGGTCACCTACTTGAAACTCCTTGTTGATGTGAATTTAATTCAATAAGCATTTATTAAGTACCGTTTATGGGCCGGGAACTATGCTCAGTGCTAGGGATACACAAGGAAAAAAACCAAAATGTGGGGTTTCAATTTCACGGTGAAAGAGAGTAGTTATTGAGTTCTACAGTTATACAATGTATTTACAGTTTAAAACACTATATAAATAATAGCTATTTATTATATAATAAAATACTTTTAGCCTCACCTTTTGTTGTAGCAATGATTAAGAAAAAGTGAGTCTCAATCAAATAGAAGAAATGTTGATTTTCTTCCATTTGCCTCTCTACCCACCTTTCATTAATTTTTGTAGACAAATAATCTGACAATTTTAGAGAGCTTAACTTATAGATGATAACACTGTTCTGTTGCCTTATATAGATAAAAGACTGTCACCTTTGGAAAATCCCAGAGCTGGCCAAAAAGGGAAAATTCTAAAACTTTCATCTGCACTTGAAGTAGCAAAACAAAAACGCCAAGTGAGATTGAATCCTACAGTCGCTGAACTCAGAGGTAATTATTCAAACAAACAAACCATTTATGAAGTTTGGAAGAAGTAACCGTTTTTATAAAGGCATAAATATTGCTTTGCCCATGAGTTATTTTCAAAATGTTAAAAATATGAACTAGATAGTCAAAAATATAAACATTCCAACATACAAAGAACAAAACTCAGGATTGTGTACAGGGCAGCTAGGTGGTGCAGAGCCGCATCTGGAATCAGGAAGTCCCATCTTCTTGAGTTCAAACCCCACCTCAGACACTTACTAGCCGTCACTAGCAAGCCACTTAGCCCTGTTTCCCTCAGTTTCCTGAGAAGGAAATGGCAAACCATTCCAGTATCTTTGCCAAGAAAACCCCAAAATGGGGTCACAGAGAAGTAGACACAGCTTAAAAACAACTGAAAAACAAGAAAAGGGGTTTTTTTAGTTTTTTAAAAAAGTATATATTAAATTCAACATGGTGGCAACAAAACTGCTCTGCATATATCCTGTTTCTTTTTGTTTTTCCTCTGTCCTTTTATTATTTTATCAATTATCTTTTTTTCCTGCGCCCGTCTCTTTCCACTAACCCTGCCCCCAACCCCCACCCTGAAACCTTCCCTTATAACAAATAAATATAGTTAGGTAAAAGAAATAAACACATTGACAATATCTAAAAATGCACGTCTCATTCTGGATCTCTAGCTTATCCCCTTTCTGCTAAGAAGTGGGGGTGGGGAGCAGTGTTGGAAGTGAGGGTAAGGACATTCTTTATCAACGGTCTTCTGAAATCATGATTGGTCAAAATGAGCTGGAGAAGGAAATGGCAAGCCCTGTTTTTTGGTCAAAGTTCTGGAATCTTTTACAACTGTTTTCCTTTATGTTATTGAGAAAATCATACAAATTGTCCTCCAGATTCTGCTCATTTCACTGTACATCAATTCCTCTAATTCTACGTTTCTCTGAATATTTGTCATTTTAATGCAATAATATTCAATACGTTCATATACCACAATTTGTTAAGCCATTTCCTAATTAATTGGTGCTCACTTTTTCCTGTTCATTGCTACAACAAAAAAATGAAGCTATGAATATTTGGCATTTAATAAGAATAACTACTATTTATTATTATAATCATCATTAACATAAATAGTGATACAATTATTGGTAAAAAGCAATATTATTAATATTACAATAATAACTATTATTAACCCTTTGAGGTAGGTATTACTTGAGAAATGTAGTATTTATACAACAACAAGAAAGGAGACTTCTAGGGTAGAGGAGAATTCAGACTGACAACATCCTTTCCATATAGTTGGTCTGTGACCTCCTTTTCCTTTCTTCTCCTTTTCAAGTCTGTGAACCTTTAAGATTCACAAAGCACGTTACAAATATTATCTTATTTTACCCTTGCAACAACCCTCGGAAATAAGTACTAAAATAAGCTTCATTTTACAGGTAGGGAAATTGAGTCAAATAGAAGCTTTGCCTAGGGTCACACAGCTAGTAGTCTTCTGACTCTAGGTCCAGTGCTCCACACACTACACTACCTAGCTAGGTTCTTCTGTCTTTCACCTTTTTGGGGGGTATATGCCTAGAAGTGTCAATTCTAGGTCAAAGGGTTATATACAATTTATTGACATTATGGACATAGTTACAAATAGTTTTCCAGAATTGTCAGACCAATTCACAGCTCCACCACCATTGCATTGGTATGACCGCACTCCCTGGGGGTGATTTTTTAAAAAGACATTATAAGAAGATGATGTTGAATCTTACAAGTGGGATTTACAGATCTCTATGCAGAAAATCTGGAACTACTACTCAGGTCGAGAAGCTGAATGTGAGAGCTATCGATCTGACCAATGTTTATTATGTGGCTTTAAATACTGAAGAAACAGAAATGAGAGTTGATAGAGTCCCTTCCCTAAAGGAACTCACAATATATTGGAGGGAATATGACACATACAGGAATGAGTGCGATTCAAGGTAGAATACAATGATGATCTAGATGAAGTTCGCTGAGAAAATCTGAACAGGAAAAGATCATTTTTAGCTCATGAAACAAGGAAAACTTCATGTAGGAGGTGGTACTAGAGCTAGATCTTGAAGGAAAAGAAGGATTTTGATGGGTAAAGATGAGGAGTCGGTGCATAGAAGATGCCTTTTAGGAATGCACAAAGGTAAGAGAGTGAAATATAGGAGGGGACTATTTAATGTTCCAGTTTGGCTCGATTGAAGAACATGTTCAGGAGGACAACATGAAATATGACTGGAAAGATAGGAATCTGATTGCAGACTACCTGGTATATGAAGGTCCTTATCTTCCTTCGTATTTATTTAGTGAAATAAACATTGAGGAAGAGGAGGAGTTAAGTCAAGCCATCAGAACTTCCCAGAATTCGTGTGTGATACACCTGGACAAATTTCCAACTCAGCACCCAAATATAGGACATTTCAGCAACTTGGCATACTTGCTGGGTTTATTCAAATATGGAATAATCCCATAGTTATGGGATATCTGTAAAAACAAATACCCACTCCAGAACAATGTACTTCAGAACACAGAGAATTCAGAATCTTAAAACTCTTATTTCTTCTCAGATTAACACATATCTAAGAAGGGAATTAATATCGTAGCAGCTTAAATGATGCATGGGGACAAGCCATCCACTTGAATAGCACTGAAAGTTTCTCAGATATGCTCCCTTGGTACAGGTCTCCTCAATTCCCAGCTAGGCTCATCCTAAGCCAAACAAAGCATCAAGCAACTCTCTAAATATAGGAGCAATTCAAATGCCTCAGGAAGAGAGTCCTAGCATACAGAGGGAGAGGATTTAACTACAGTCTATCTCCAATTATCTAATTGCCCTGTCCTAATTAAGGGTAAATAATAGTCTTCAGAGATTGAAGTGTCTCAAGGTGATTTTCTTGGATACCTCTGTTTTTTTTTTACAAGAAACAATAAAATAAGATTACTCTAAAACTCTTTCACATAATAGTCATAAAATATTAGAGTCGATTTGAAGATCATCTAAACCACTCCTATCATCTTATAAATGAGAAAAACTTTAATTTTAAAGTGAAGCTGATTCTGCAAATTATGTAATCTGGATTTCAGCAGTGTGATATAGTAAAAACATGACTGAATTTGGACTTGAGAGAAAGAGGTTTGCATCCTCATTCTGATATTTACTAGTTTTATAATGTTAGGTAAGTAATTTCACTTCCCTGAGCCTTCATTTCCTTATCAATAAAGTGGTTATAAAAATACTTGTAATGCCTAACCCATATGGTTCTTATGAGGAAAGATCTTATAAACTTTAATGTAATATATTCTCGAGAGATGGTATGGTATAATGTCTAGAGGCCCAGCCTTAGAGTCAGAATGACCTGGATTTATATTTTCCCTCTCACACACACTAGCTGCGCAAGTCACTATCTCCCAGGGCCTCAGATGATTCTCTAAGACTACATAAGAATTGCTAATCTAGATTAGTGAATAGAGTTTCCACACTGAGAGTTCCCCCATACTAATGAAATCACAGATCTGGACCCCCTCCCCAAGGATCATAAGCTCACATTACATAAATGTTAGTTATTATTACAATTTCCAAAATAGTAATTGAGATCTTTCACTTAAGATAAGTTATAAGTTGGCAGTTACTTTGTTTCTTAACTAAAACTAAAGCCATGGAACCCTAGGATTTTAGAAGGGACCTTAGAGGCTATCTAGGTTAACGTTAAATCATGTAGGAATCCCCGCATGAGTCAAATCTTGCAGCATGGGATAGATATTTGGGGGGAATGGTTAGGTTGACAAATGAAGATTTTAACTTTTCAAAGTACATTTAAATTTACACAAATTTGTACCAAGAAAAACAACACCTCTTGGATAACTGAATTCTAAAAGTACCACTTCCACATCTTCCCACCCCTCACGCTAAGAGGCAGACACATTTCCAATTAATACTGTTTTCAGTCTGGAATTTATTTAAGCTAACCTAGAGCTAGTTTGTTAGATAATATTGAGTATATCAAATAGCAGCATACATCACTTTTCTTTGAGGAAATAGAAGCTATTTCTTTAAGGAAATCAAAGTTATTTTTAAAAATTTATTCATAATAACATCTATGTTTCAAATTTCATATCTTTCCTTTACCTACTTTTCTTATGCTTAAGACCCATTTTCCTAGCAAGATTGAATCCCTTGGAAAGTTCTGGTTTCAGAAGTGAGCCCTGAACAGTGTGCCCCAATTTAAATATTTGTTTACACTCCAACCATAAAAATTCTCCATGAAACCAATGAGAGGCATGAACTCATAAGGTACCCACTTTTTGTCTAATATTTTTCAAGGGTTGAAGGTCTATTTACGAAAGAGTAGAATTCAGCAGAAGGGTTTCAGTTCTTGATATTACTGATATACTAACACCTTTTAAAGGAAGAATGGCGACCTGTGTGAGCTAAAGAGAGCTCTAAATCATCAACTGAAGGAGCTGACATGGGGTGCATCAATAAATGTGACTTACCTAAAGATGCAAAATGCCAAGACCTCTCGGCCCAAAAAGGGGGAGAAGGAGGAGAGACTCTTTTTGGTTATGGTGTTAGCACGAATTTATGAAAGATCAGTGTCCTGAGGGCATCAGAGGTTAAATGTGACAACCCCATTAGAGAACTGGAAAGATAAAAGTTTAGTATTAATTTGTAATTTTATTGATATGGTCCAACAACTGATCACACTCCTTTTTAAAATGAAATTGGCTAATTTAAAGGCAAATTCTCCTGGTTGCTTATGTTGACACCATTAGACACAACTTCATTACCACATAAATGACTTGACATTTGGAGAATGATTCTACCTAGCTAACTGATTTATTGTTATTATTAGCAGTCTTATCTGTGAAAATGAAGAACACATGTATTTTTGCTATATTATGTCAAGTTCTATCCCATAGCCACCTCTCTCATCATTGGACTTCTATGGCATTTTCTGTCTAGATTATTCACTAATTCAAGAGGGTTACTCACATGCCATAATATATTTTCATTCATTTATCCATCCAAGAAATATTTTAAGTCCTGTATGAAGAATGCTGTACTAAGGACTAGAGGTGTTACAAAGTTGAGATAAGACTTAGTTCTTATCCACATGGAGTCTATAGTCTAGTAGAGATAAGAACCCAGCATAGCTGTAATACACAACATTATATGGCAAGTCCATTAGAGTTACGAAAGAAAGTGAGGTCTGAGTTGGAAGGTTGTTACCAACCAGGGGATTTGGGAAGGCTTATTGGTAGAGTTAGTATCTGAGTAGGGCTCTAAAGGATGGGAAAGAATTCAACAGGCAAAGGAAGGTCATTAAAAGAACAGTTTAAACAAAGGCATTGTCAGCAGGAAAGTTCAGAGGAAATTAAAGAAACAGAGACTTTGGCTAGAGCATAGAGACCACAAAGGTTAGTAGCTATGTGAAATAAATCCGGAAAGAGAAAATAGCACCAGATTGTGGAAGGTCTTGAATAGCAGGCAAATGAGACAGATCTTTGCTCGATAGACTTTAGAGAGCCGATGAACATTTTTGAGAGAAGAGTTTTGAGAGCAGTGGAGCGACATGACCACGTGGATATGTGAGAAAGATTACTCTGGCAATAGAATGACTGTTTGGAGGGGAGAGAGAGTCAAGCTTGGAAGACCTGTTGAGACTAGCAATAGCAGAGACAAGACAGTAACAAGGGTCCAAACTAATATGGTTGTAGTGGAGACAGAGAGAAGGGGCCAAGTAACAGCACTGTTGCTGAGGTAGAATTGACAGGTTTCAATGGAGTATTAGGTGAGGAATATGGAAGAATGAAAATGGATGAGGTATTTGGGAAAGAAATCACAAGCCTAGTGCAGAGGCAAGATTTAGTAGTAGTAATGAAGCATTTCAATTATCTGTTGTACTTCTCTCTCTTTCTCTGCCCCAAGCAGAGCAATGAGCAATGTCTTGACTTGTCTTAATTATCATTCCACCTTTCAAAAGATGGAGAAACAAATGTGGGGAGCTACTGTTATAAATCTGATTCTTACCCCAAAAAAGTAGTAACTAACTTTAGGGACACAGGATTGGGGGGCATACTCTGATACACACTTTAGATTTGGGGAGAACAAATCTCAGTGTCCAAAGGAAAAAAAAAGTAGGCTCTAATGGTCTAAAATTCTACAGGGGAAGCCAGTTCAAGAGTGATAGGAAATTCTTTAGTGAACTTCTGAAGATTCAAAAAACGTAGTTTCATTGATGAGTCAAGGGGAGAGTTGTCTAAAGAGACTAATGTGGTTGCACAGGGAATGAAACCCACCATCTTAAAAAGGTATGTACAAAAGCTCTGGTTTTCCCTCGGTCAAGTCACACACACACACACACACACACACACACACACACACACACACTTTGGTTTTTATTTGAGAAAGACCTTCCAGATTTAAAAGTCAGAGAATAATGGGCTTTCCATCTTCTTTTTGGTATCCTAAATGGTATCTCTGAATTAACTGGCAGCAGTGTCTGTGCTGGGAGCCAAAAACAAATCGGGTGCAAATTCACCATGCTTAAGGAGAACTTTTTGAGTACCCCACAAAGGGGACAAAATAATTTCCAGCAACAGGGCCTGTGAGTTACCCATTTGCCACATGTAATCTCTGAACTTGAGCTCACTTTCCCCTGGAATCTAAAAGTACTTGTGGAAAAGTGTGTCATAGGCTTCAAAGAAGGTGTTTTGTATCATCTATGCATCCTGTACCACCTCAGTAAACGTCATTTCTAAAAAGTCACTTAAGTCTGGCTGACTAAATGACTATCAACTGTTTATCTTAAGGGGGAAACACGCTGATAGGGGCTTTACCCAATGACATTGGCCCCTGAACTCTCTATCCATAGGGGAATATGTAGCTAGGAAAGCTTTGGAAACCCAATTCATCAGTGGAGGTGGGCATTAAGATAAGGATTCCCCACAGCTTACATGGACTATATCTATACAACTAGGTCTCAATTGACATAAATAATGAACCCTCTAAAGTAATCCAAGTATTCAGTTTTGTACCATTGAAAGGTATAATTAGATAAAATATGATAATTGGTTCCAGCCCAATGGAAATATTTAGTATGATTTTGGATAATGAGATCATTTCAGAGGGTTCATTATTTGAACTAATTAAACCTAGTTTTATACTGTGCATTTGTGTATGTATAAGGCCATAGTTTTTATTAATGGCTCTTTCTTTATATTTTGTTACCTATGAATTTCTGAATTACATATTCTTCCTACTCTAGTTACTCTTTACAGAATCTAGGTTGAGGGGTGTGTGTGTGTGTGTGTGTGTGTGTGTGTGTGTGTGTGTGTTATGCATATGTAGGTTTCTCTAATTCTTTGGGTTAGATTTGTAAGACTTCAGGCAATCGCATTCTTACTAGTCATTATTAAGTGCATTCTACTCCTGGCCAAAAAATTATTATTCCTTTATCTTAAGCCATGTTCTAGAAATCCAAATCCTAATCTTGAATACCGTATTCTTAAGCAGCTATTCACTCCTCAAAAATGCATTTCTCTCTTCTGAAGAGCTTCCCTTTCATGGAATGACTGGGTGACATGGTGAATAGAGTGCCAGGCCTGGAGTCAGGAAGATTCATATTTATGAGTTCAAATCTAGCCCTCAGACACTTACTAGCTGTGTGTCCCTGGGCAAATCACTTAACTTTATTTGCCTCAGTTTCCTCATCTGTAAAAAAATAAGCTAGAGAAGGAAATGGCAAATCACTCCAGTATCTTTGCCAAAAAACCCCAAATGAAGTCACAAAGAGTTAGACATGACCAAAGAACAATGATGTCAATACCACCCGTGCTCCTATGCTTTTCCATTTCTTGTCCAAGGCTTCATAATCTTTAGTAGTAGGAATCTTTTGATTCCTCGTGACAATATCATTTCATAGGATCATATCTCTAGATCCAGAAGCTACTTCAGAGATCACCTTTTATTTAAAAAAATCTTTTTATTATTATGAACTTGTCAAGTATCAGTAAACATGAGCATTTCCTTATAAAAAGAAAAGCAGAAAAAGAGTACTTCATATGAAACTGAATTTCTACTTTTTAAAAAAATACTCTAAATTTAACATAATCACAACACTGTGCTGCTAATCTCTATTCCCTTCTAATTTCTATCTGCTTATTTTTAAATAATTGATTTTTACTCTTTTCTTTCTTTTAAAAATATTAGTATCACTAATTCTCCCTCCTTCTTCCTCCCTCCCTTGGAACAATTAAATATCACCAGGAAAAATAAATCCACATCTTGTTTGTGGCTGGAAAAGTATTTCTAATTCTGTGTGTCTAGTCCATTGTCTCTTTGCCAAGAGCTGGGAAGCATGATTTCTCCAACTCCTTCATTTTATAGATGATAAAAATGGGGCCCAGGGAGTTTAATTGACTTTCCAAAGTTTCCATGGGCAGTAAATGTCAGAAATGAGATGTGAATCAAGGTCCTCTGACCCCAGAGACAATGTTTTCTCCTCTGTACCAAGCTTGAATCACTAGAAGCGGTAGTTATCCAGTTTAACAAATATTGAGAGTTTCTTTGGCACATCCTGGATGCATACTGCAGGAAAGGAGCAGACCTCTCTGTTGTTGGTACCTGTTTAACAAATGGCTGCCTCAGTACTGCCAAGCATGAAATGACCCACTCCCCCTACTCATCTGGTTTTCCTTTGGCCCTTGTGGGGTGACCTCTCACCTGACAGCACTTTGGATCTACACCATCATCATTTGGAGGAGAAATAGTTGCTTCCATTTTAGACTTTCTCTGCATCAAGAAGAACTTAACCCTGCCCCCCACCCCAATTCCCAATATTCAGTGGTTCTACTGCATTCCTTTTACCTTCGTGCCACATTCTTCTACCCTCCAGCCTCCTTATATAGGTCAGAATGCCATTATGTCCCTTTAGATTCTTTTTGCTATTTTTCACATGGAATTCTTCAATCTATTTTGAAAGTAATACTTTGCCCCATCCCCACCCCTGAAAGCCTGAACAATGAAGACACATTCCTCAAACCCTTTCATCTTTTTTTCAAGGAAGCTGAGAATTACTTTATTTCTATACTTGCTTCAGTCAGTCTTCTGCCATTCGCAATAAGACATCCTCCAAACCATCCCTACTTATTGCAAAGTTTAATATAAGGAAAAACTTCTTAACAATTAGAGCTATTCAAAAGTAAAATGGACTGTCTTCGTTTATGAATTACCTCTGCCAGTCACTGGAAGTCTTCAACAAAGGCTGGATGGCCATTTGTTGGATATTTTATAGAGATGATTATATCTTACAGTTTTACAGGGAACTCTCCAGGAGAACTATTTGCAAGAACAACAGCAGTCTGGGGTGCCCTTTCAGAGAGATCCTGGATTGTAGATTCCTTAAAGGCAGAAATTGTATTTTATGTTTCTTTTTATGCCCCATATTACCTAGGGGGGAAGGAAGCAGATATTTATTAAGTACTTACTATGTACCAGACACCGTGCTAAATGCTTTAAAAATATCATCTCATTGGTCTAGCATAATGCTGAGACTTTAACATTTGTTCAATAAATATTGGAAAAAGGAATTTGATCCAGTTGGTGAATTAATCACTGTAAAGCACTCTACTATTCATTAGTCTAAGTTCAAAAATATTTAAGTTGACTCCCAAATAAGCCATCTAGTTCCTTTTCTTGACGCGCATGTGAATGCTATAACTGATCTTCAGGGATGAACATGACTATTTATTTCTCTAAGATTTAAAAAAATTAAAGCACTTCCCCAGGAGGCCATCTTACTCTCAGGTGAATCAAGAAATATTGGAGCAGCTAAAGAGAATCATCAACTGATTTTCCCAATGAAACTGAATCTCAATGAAGTTAAAAGACTTACCCAAGGTCATATCATTCATAGGTGACAGAGTTAGGGCTAGAACTCAGGTCTTGTGATGCTTAGCCTAATACACTCTTTTTATATCACCCTCATGCCTGTTGACACACAGACTGGACTTGAACTTGCTGTAGTATTTCAGAAGGGTGGCAGCAGAAATGAGAATGACTAGATCTGATGTCTCTGTGATTCAGTATCACCATCCACACCAACTTCCAGATAGTTACATTATCCTGAAGATATCTTCTGTCCCTGCATGAGGATAAATTAATGACTGAATTTTCTGATCTTACTCTCCTAGAGTTGATGAATCTACATCACCCCTTAGGGTTCTAGGACTACACTGAGTGTTTGGTGGGTGTCTATAATGCCATCAGCTGAGCCCCAACGGGCACCACTGTTTGGTGCCAGTAAGTAGTACTTCAATTCTATTAAGCCACTTAACTTCAATTAGCTTTTACAAATGGATATTAATTTGAAGATAACCAAGAACAAAAGTATCAAAAATTTTCACAACACCTCATGGGCATACTCCTCTCTATCTCACCTTGGTCTCCAGGGAGAGTTGGCTCAAAACTAGCATATTTTCTACATAGCATTGGTTTCACCAATTTTACATCCAGATGAGGCATAAATAATAAACGAGTCCTTATTTCAGCTACTCTTGGCTGGGTTCTGAAAGTTATTCCTTGCTTGTCAGGGCATTGATGCTAGGTTGGCTGCAAAACTCTGCATGAAATCAGATTCCTAAAGGCTCACTCTCTTGATCTTTCAAAATTCAGATGGTCAGAACTTCCTGATTATTCTCTTTCAGCAAAAAAAGGAAAATAACAAATGTTTAGGCAGGCAAAGAAATGAGGCTTATTTTCATGGGACTATATGAACTTGGAAGGGAGACAAGACCTCTTCCCTTATGTCACATCTCACTCTAGTACTTAGCATAGTGCCTAGTATACAGTAGGTACTTAATAAATGTTCATTGACTGACTGACTGACCAGACACTATCAGCAAAGGAATGAAAGAGATCCACCAAGAATATAGCCACACAGAATGACCAAGCCCCTGGTCATTGGTGCCCTTTTGAAAGCACCCTCAGTTCTATCTATACTAATACAGCCAATAAAAAAATCTTCCTCTTAAACTTGTGGTTAGCAGACTGTCATCAGTTACAGAATGTATACATATCCTCAAGTCTCTCTCAAATACTTCTATTACATGTCACCATGACTCTCCCAGAAGTAGGATCCTACATTCTCTTCACACAGGGAGACACTGTCAGAGGAGTACATGTGCCAGATCCTCTTGCAAATGAAAGAATTTTTCAAATCATTTATTAAGTGTTTACTACATGCCAAGTACTTCGCTAAACACTTAAGACACAAACATGAAAGAAAATGTGAATATGAAGTCCTTGACTTCATGGAATTTATAATCTAATACAGGAGACGACATGTATAAGGGAGTGGTACCTAGGAAAGAGAGGAATGAACTGGGAATCATTGGTGCCCCTTCACATTCTTTGTACACAAAGAGCCTGAGTAGTTTACTGATACAGTGAAATCTCTACTTAAAGGTTTAACAACAAAATAGACACTCCTCTGTCTCTGACTGGGTAAGCCTACCTATGAGCAAAGAAATGTCAGCGTAAGTTAGCTTTGAGAATGCAAAAAGGCTGGATCTACCTGCTATGGATGCCAGATGGTAACTGATTACTGTCTATCTATCCTGAGAAATTAGACATTAGTTCTAATTTGATGGGCTTTATGGAATTGGGACTTCATGTGATAAGGCTGCATCGGGTTCAATTGTAAAAGACAATGAAAGCCTCAACAATAATACAGGATCAAAACCATGTAACTGGGGTTAGAAGACTTCAATTTGAGGCTAGGCTTTCCCACTTACTAACTGTTTGACTTGGAGCAGGTAATTTCCCCTTTCTGTGCCTCAGTTTCCTCATATGGAAAATGAAGGGTCAGGACCAGATGACTTTTAAGTTTTCTTCTGGCTTTAAATCCTATCCTAAGTAAATTAACTTTTCTGAGTCTGTTTCCTCATTCGTAAAACAGGATTAGTAACACTCTACCTACCTCACAGGGAAGTTGTAAAAGGAGATAAAGTGCTTTGCATCCATAAAGTTCCAGGTAAATATGAGCTATTATTATTTGTTATTTTTAGCCTACAGTGATAAGCATAAAATCAATAAGAAGCATACCTTTGAAGTGTGAGCAGCAGGAGTTGAGTTATGCAACTGAGAAAGTGATTGAAGATAACTTTGTCTGGATCTCTCCTTTGTCCCAACATAGCCTACTACCCTGTAGTACACTTATTTGTGTGTAAGTCATATTTTTGCTCTGTTGTATCCCCAGCACTTAGCATAGTGCTTTATATATTATGTGTACCCAGTATGTGTTTTGAATTAAATTGAATCAAATGAAAAAGTAGTTTTGCCATCTTCCAAACTAAAATGTACTTTCAGGCATTTTATTTACTTTCTCTTCTTCAAAACTTTAAAAAGGCAAGATGGCGGCTGGTAAGCACGGACTAGAGTGAGCTCCGTACCCGAGTCCCTCCAAAAACCTATAAAAATGGCTCTGAACCAATTCTAGTACGGCAGAACCCACAGAACAGCAGAGGGAAGCAGGGCTCCAGCCCAGGACAGCCTGGATGGTCTCTGGGTGAGGTCTATTCCACACGGAGCTGGGAGCTGGGAACGGAGTGGAGCAGAGCCCAGCCTGAGCGGCGTGGACGATCCAGACCAGAAACTGGGCGGAGGTGGCCCTAGCGCCCTGAATATGTGAGCTGCGGCAGTTACCAGACCCCTTGACCCACAAACACCAAAGACTGTGGAGAAGGTTAGTGGGAAAAGCTGCGGGAGTGGAAGGAGTTCGCGGTTCAGCTTCCAGCCCCGGGGGCAGCGGAGGTGGGGCAGCTACAGTTGTTGTTACTTCCCGCTCCAGGCCCACCTGGTGGGAGGAATTAAGTGGCTGATCAGAGCAGGAGTGCAACAGCCTGCTGAAGATCTAAGCCCAGTCTGGACTGGGGGTCCTTGGGGAAGGAGGAGTGCGGCTCTGACAGAGCTGGCACCTCCCCCCCAAACGTAGAACATAGAACTCGTTAGTCTACAAGCAGTCATACCCCACTGAAAAACTCAAGGGCCAAGTTAGTTGGTTGGGAATATGGCCAGGCAGCGAAAACGTGCCCAGATTCAGTCTCAGACTTTGGATTCTTTCTTTGGTGACAAAGAAGACCAAAACATACAGCCTAAAGAAGACAACAAAGTCATAGAGCCTACAACCAAAGCCTCCAAGAAAAACATGAACTGGCCCCAGGCCATAGAAGAACTCAAAAAGGATTTGGAACAGCAAGTTAGAGAAGTAGAGGAAAAATTGGGCAGAGAAATGAGAAGGATGCGAGAAAACCATGAAAAACAAGTCAATGACTTGCTAAAGGAGACCCAAAAAAATACTGAAAAATACACTGAAGAAAACAACACCTTAAAAAATAGACTAACTCAAATGGCAAAAGAGCTCCAAAAAGCCAATGAGGAGAAGAATGCCTTGAAAGGCAGAATTAGCCAAATGGAAAAGGAGGTCCAAAAGGCCACTGAAGAAAATACTACTTTAAAAATTAGATTGGAGCAAGTGGAAGCTAGTGACTTTATGAGAAATCAGGATATTATAAAACAGAACCAGAAGAATGAAAAAATGGAAGACAATGTGAAATATCTCCTTGGAAAAACCACTGACCTGGAAAATAGATCCAGGAGAGATAATTTAAAAATTATTGGACTACCTGAAAGCCATGATGAAAAAAAGAGCCTAGATACCATCTTTCAGGAAATTATCAAGGAGAACTGCCCTGATATTCTAGAGGAACAGGGCAAAATAGAAATTGAAAGAATCCATCGATCGCCTCCTCAAATAGATCCCAAAAAGAAATCTCCTAGGAATATTGTTGCCAAATTCCAGAGCTCCCAGATCAAGGAGAAAATACTGCAAGCAGCCAGAAAGAAACAATTTGAGTATTGTGGAAACCCAATCAGAATAACCCAAGATCTGGCAGCTTCTACATTAAGTGATCGAAGGGCTTGGAATGCGATATTCCGGAGGTCAATGGAGCTAGGATTAAAACCTAGAATCACCTACCCAGCAAAACTGAGTATCATGTTCCAAGGCAAAATATGGATTTTCAATAAAATAGAGGACTTTCAAGCTTTCTCAGTGAAAAGACCAGAACTGAATAGAAAATTTGACTTTCAAACACAAGAATCAAGAGAAGCATGAAAAGGTAATCAAGAAACGGAAATTGCAAGGGACTTACTAAAGTTGAACTGTTTTGTTTGCATTCCTGCATGGAAAGATGATGGGTATGATTCATGAGACCTCAGTATTAGGGTAGTTGAAGGGAATATGCATATATATACATATGTATATATATATGTTTATGTATATATATAAGTGAATGGGTATGTATGTATATATCTATGTGTATATGTATGTGTGTGTATGTATGTGTATATATATATATATATGTGTGTTTATATATATATATATATATATGTAAAAGAGAGAGAGCAGACACAGGGTGAGTTGAGGATGAAGGGAAGATATCTAAAAGAAATAAAATGAAATTAAGGGATGAGAGAGTAACATACTGAGAGAGGGAGATAGGGAGAGATAGAATGGGGTGGATTATCTCGCATAGAGGTGGCAAGAGGAAGCATTTCTATGTGAGGAGGGGAGAGGGCAGGTGAGGGGGGAATGAGTGAACCTTGCTCTCATCAGATTTGGCCTGAGGGGGAATACCATACATAGTCAGTTGGGTATCTTACCCCACAGGAAAGAAGAGGGATGAGGATAAAAAAAAATAAAAGGGGGGTATGATGGAGGGGAGGGCAGATGGGGGTGGAGGTAATCAAAACAAACCCTTTGGAAAGGGGACAGGGTCAAGGGAGAAAATTCAATAAAGCGGGATGGGTTGGGAAGGAGCAAAATGTAGTTAGCCTTTCACAACATGAGTATTGTGGAAGGGTTATACATAATAATACATGTGTGGCCTAGGTTGAATTGCTCAACTTCTTAGGGAGGGTGGGTGGGAAGGGAAGAGGGAAGGGAATTTGGAACTCAAAGTTTTAAAATCAGATGTTCAAAAGCAAAAAAAGTTTTTGTATGCAACTAAAAAATAAGATACACAGGCAATGGGGCGTAGAAATTTATCTTGCCCTACAAGAAAGGAAGGGAAAAGGGGATGAGAGGGGAGGGGGGTGATAGAGGGGAGGGCTGACTGGGGAACAGGGCAACCAGAATATAAGCCATCTTGGAGTGGGGGTGAGGGTAGAAATGGGGAGAAAATTTGTAATTAAAAATGTTGTGAAAATCAATGCTGAAAACCAAATATGTTAAATAAATAAATTGCATTAAAAAAATAAATAAAAAAAAAAAAAAAATAAAAAAAAAAAAACTTTAAAAAGTATCGAAGTTAAAGTAATTTAGAAAGTTAGTGGCTAGCCAAATCTTGAGTAATTTCTTATTTTTCTAAAGATTTCTGTTCCTTTTTTTTTCTTCCCAATCTTAACAGTAGTTCACAATCTAGCTGAGGAAATGAAGTAGAAAGAAGTGTGCATTCTAGGGGAAATGATTCAGTGCATTGCGTGTTTGTTACAGCTTCAGATGTGATACTTAAAGCAGAGGGGATATCCCATGTACTTAGTTTCAGTAACAATCTTAAAGAGGATTCTGGGGAGAGAGGCCAACTGAGATGAAGTGGATGAAACCTAGATCACTTTTCTAAAAATTATTATTTTACTTGTTTTTTAATTATCAAGCATTTTTCCATCCCACCTCCCATCCACTAGGAAGACAGGAAGAAAGAGAGAGACAGAGAAAAGAAAAGAGAAAGAAAAGAAAAGAAGGAAGAGAGAAAGAAAGAAAGAAAGAAAAAAAGAAAGAAAGAAAGAGATAGGAAGGAAGGAAGGAAGAGAGAGAGAGAGAGAGAGAGAAAGAGAGACAGACAGAGACAGAGAGACCGAGAGAGCAAGAAAGAAAGAAAGAAAGAAAGAAAGAAAGAAAGAAAGAAAAAAGAAAGAAAAAAGAAAGAAAAAAGAAAGAAAAGGAAGGAAGGAAGAGATAGGAAGGAAGGAAGGGAGAGAGAAAGAAAGAAAGAGTATCCTTGTATATGCACTTACGTGTATAAGCACAGTTAAGCAAAACATATTCCCATATTAGTTGTATACAAAAATGAATTTCTTATTCAGTATCTCTCTGCGATGAGGTGGACATCATTCTTTTTTTTCAGTCCTCTGAAATTGTGATTATTTAGTTGATTAAAGTTCTTGTCTTTTAAAATTATTTGTTTTTATAATATGAATGATACAGTATAAATTGTTCCTATTCTGTTCATTTCATTCTGCATCAGCTCATACAAATCTTGCCATGTCTCCTTGGAATTGTCTTTTTCCTCTTTTCTTACAGCACAAGAGAGTATTCCATCACATTCATATACCAAAATTTGTTCATCCATTTCCCATTTGATAATTATCCAAGGCTTGTTTGTTTGTTTTTGGTTTTTGCCAACACAAGAAGAGCTGCTTTTTAAATATCAATGCATATATAGGACCTTTATCACTTTTTTTTTTAAATCTCCTTTGGGTATAGAACTAGAATTGTATAGCTAGGTCAAGGGGCATGAACTATTTAGTAACTGTGCATAATTCCAAATTGCTTTCCTGAATGGTTGGACACATTCATAGCTCCACAAATAATATACAATGTGCCGGGTTTCCCAGTGTCTTCCAATATTTGTCATTTGTGTTATTTGTTATCTCTGTCAATCTGATGTGTTGATTGAATCAAAATGAATATCAGAATTACATTAATTTCTCTAATTATTAGTGACTTGTATGTTTTTATGTGGCTATATAGATGCTTGGGTTTTTTTCCTTTGAAAACTGTCTATTAACATCTTTACATCATTTATCAATTTGGGAATGGCTCTTATCCTAAAGTTTTTAAATCAGTTCCTTATGTATATTTGAAATTGACCTATATTAGAAAAAAACTTGCTTCAAAGATTTTTTCCCACTTAATTGTCTCCCTTTTAATCTTAAATGTATTAGATTGGTTTGTATAAAAGCTTTTAAACTATATACAGTCAGAATTATCTATTTAATATTCTGCAATCCTCTCTATCTCTTGTTTGGAGGAAATTAGATTTAGATCAGCATCTCACCCCTTCTACCAAATAAACTCCAAATGGATACTGACTTAGATATAAAGTCACATAATAGTAATTGATATTGTATCTATTGTGTGCCAGGCATTGTGCAAAGTGCTTCAAAATATTATCTGATTCTATCCTCACTACAGGTAGATGCCATTATAATCCCCAGTTTTACAGATGAGGAAACTAAGACAGAGGATAAATGACTTGCCCAGGTTCAAACATCTGTTAAGTATCCAAGGTCAGATTTGAACTCAAGTCTTCCTTACTTCAGGCTCTATTCACTGTGCCACAGGATTATAAACATATTAGAGAAACAAAAATTTCCTGTCAGATCTATGGATAAGGGAAGAGTTCAAAACCTAATACCATGGGTATACATGTAGCACTTTTCTTTTAACATAGCCCTTTTGATCTCATTTTCTTTTGTTGTTTAGGGCAACTAGGTGGCTCCTGGGATAGATGCCAGGCCTGGAGTCAGGAATACTGATCTTTCTGAATTCAAATCTCGCCTCACACATTAACTGTGTGACCCTGGGCAAGTCACTTAACCCTATTTACTTCAGTTTCCTCACCTGAAAAATGAGCTGGAGAAGGAAGTGGCAAACCACCACTCCAGTATCTTTGCCAAGAAAACCCCAAATAAGGTCACAAAGAGTTGGACATGACTGAAACAACTGAACAACAACATTTTTTTGCTGCTACAAATATTTTATTGGAGAGGAAGTAGGGTAGTGGAATCGTATCACGGAAGTACGAGATTTCAAGTCGGAAGACATGGGTCCTGGTTCTGCCATTTACTAGCTATTTGACATTAGACAAGTCACTTAAACTATCTGATCCTCAATTTCTCTTTCTGTAAAATAGAAATAATAATATTTACACTACCTTAAACAGACAATGCTTTATAAATTTTAAGCTTCAAATTCATAGGATTTTGTACCAGAAGAGATCCAAGAGACCATCTATGATCACTTATAATTTTGAATATTAATATATTTAATTTATTTATGAAATGGTGATGATAATGATGATCTTCTAGTCTAACTCCTTTGGTGTGTATGTGTGCATGTGAGTATTGTAGTAATTAAATTGTGGTCCAAGAAGATTGTGTAAGATGTTCTCTGAGGTCACATGAGTAATAAGTAACACATCCAAGGTTTCAATCCAGATCCTTTGACTTCAAATCCATCATTCTTTCGCCTATACAACCCTGTCTAGGTCAGCCATAGGTCTTCACCTATCACAGATGAGGAGAGCCTCATTAAGTCAGTAAAGATCACAAAATCAGTTAGTGTCAGGACTCATCTTAGTACCCAGGTGCCCACAATCCAATGAGGAGGACTTTGGGAAGAGAAGGGAGAAGGACAATTCTAAACAGAATTGTAAATAGAAATACTACATTGCTATAAGTCATTTGCATCCAAGTGGAAAAGACAGAAAAGTAAAAGCAAGTTAGAAGTATGATGAGATAGTTCTGCAACTTTCTAAAAAATCTATAAAACCTAGTCATTCACTAATTTGTTCAACAAACAATACCTAGCATTCATATTATAGCTAGCCTTTTCATACTGCTTTAAGATTTGCAAAGTACTTTATCAATATTATTTAATTTTATGTTTACAACAATCCTGAATGGTAGATATCATTATGCCCTTTTTACAGATGAGGAAACTGAGGCAGAAGCTAACTTGCCCAAGTACACACTGCTAATGAGTTTCTAAGGTAAGATTTGAACTCAGATCTTCCTAATTTCAGGTCTAGCTCTCTATCTACTATGACACATAGCTCCCTAAGTCCTTACAATGTGCAAAATGAGGTAGCAAGGGCTAGTGGGCAAAGTGTTAAACCTGGAGTTAGGAAGACCTGGGTTAAGATCCCATCTCTGATACTAGTTTTGTGACCTTGGAAAGTCGCTGTAGCAAAAGTCTGCTAGCAGCTACTGTGGCTGTGTAAGACCATAACACCCCAGCACACAGAGGGCTGCCAACACAGGTTCTTTGATCTGCTTTTCTAAGGAAAACAACTTTAAGGGGTTAACAATCTCAGTTTAATCAAACACACATATATCGTTCACTTAGTTCTGGGGGAAAAGATCAGCCCCCTGAACTTCAGAGCAAATACAAACAGAAATTACAAACATCAACAGACAGATCTTGTCTGATCAAAAGTCCCACCTTAATTACTGATGTACTCGCACAACTGTTCTGTGCCTTAGGTCATTCCCTAAAATGAATTATTTTTCAATATGACCTCTGTAAAGAGTTCTATGTTAGTAGAGGAAGTACAAAGATTAATAAAACACCAGTCCCTTACCCTTACAAAGCTTGCTGCCTGGTAGGAAATATATCACATTCTCAAATTACTATGGTACAAAACAATGCATAAGATGGATGCAAGCAGAATTGTTTGTGAAAACTGAGGGTAGAAGGTTACCACTGAAGAGTCAAGGAAGACTTCCTGGAGGAGGTGACATCTGAGTGGGCTAGGTTGACAAGGATTTTGAAAAAAGGAAACAGGAAGATAAGGATACCCATTAGACAGTATATCTCCCAGCTCTTTAATAGCTCCAAATCCTAATACTATGTAGTTTTATATTTTTTTTAAAGAAAACCATCTCATCATTTTAAGGTTAACTAGACAAATTCTGTAAGCATTCATCAGAATGGCCTATTTTTGTCAATGGTGGAAAATTACCTTTGTGTCAGTTTACTCTCTTATTTGAAATAATAAACTTTGTGGGTCTACTGTTTGAGATATTTAACCCACAGGATATCACCTTTCCTTTTTTCTAATGACTCTGGGAATGTTTAAAATAATGTCTGCCAGTCAGGTTCTCCACAACAATCATTTTTGAAGAGTTACAAAAAAAAATTGAATACAGGCCCTCCTATTGATTGCATTATTAATTAAATCTCTATGGCTTTGTTCTGCATATTATTTTTGGTCAAACAAAAGATACCCTGTTCTTTTCTAAGATCCATTGATTAAAAGTACAAATGTTAGGTAACTCTGCTACTCCCACCCATTTTAAACATGATTCCTTTCCTCATTCTCCATCAACTTCTCCTCTATTATCTTAATGGAAACGTTAAGGTGCAAAATACATCTATTTTTGTGCACATGTGTGTTTGTATGTTTATGTGTCTAACACATTTAGAGTATCACAGTGATCCTCAGGATAGTAGATATCAAAGTGTTGGGAAGCTAATGATGACAATGATTCTATTGATTTTATGTATTACCATAAATCTAAATCTATGCCTTAAACTGATCTACTCTCTCAGTCCAAATGTTTTTTTCCTAGCTACACAGAGTTGGGCAGGGCCAGGTTTGGATGTCGTCCATGAGGAAGACTGAGCAAAGTCTTCATGATAATAGGCCAGACTCCAGAAATGACAAGCCATTTTCCCACATTTCCATCTTACAAAAGAGTAGGCTGTTCCATAGGCTACAAAGTAAACGCTCGGTGGATCTCTCTATAATAGTCCAAACCTCAGAAAGGGATAAAAATACTTTCATGTTTTTGCTGCCAAGGTGTTGTGTCACTGTAATTTAAGTGGCAGTGTGAAATGGGAGAAAGAAGAGCTGGAAGTGGAGTGAGAAGAGCTTGGTTCTACCAATGAGGTATAGCATAGATTTAGAGTAGGAGGACCCAGATTCAAATCTTGATTTTGCTACCTGAGATCCTGTGACACTTGAGTAAATAATTCCATATTTCCAATAATTCCAATTTTTACTTCTATAAAGTGACAGAGTTGGACTGTATGATTTCTAAGGTCTTTTACAAGGTCCCTCTAAATCCTATAACAACTTGATCACTGTGTACCTTGAGCAAATCACTTAACCACTCAGAGCCTGGGAATCTCTGGGGATTATACTTCTATGACTGCCTCCCTAACAGGGATGTTGGAAGGATTGAATGAGATAATGGTTTACCTTTGATGATTTTGCCTTTCAAAGAATTCTCTCTTAAAATAAAAGCAACGTACCTATTTCTAGCAACATGCAATACCTCTTCTCATGTGGAATTATGCTCCCTCACATAGATTAGATTGACAGAGTGGTCCATAATCCCAAGGAAAATTTTCTAGCTTGTTTTTAATGAGGAAAAAAAGAAATCATTTCATAGGCAGAAATTGGCGATAGATGTAACAGTTTTAATTGATTTCTCACATAAAATCTGTTTATGTCATGTGTTGTAGAGAAAATGTCATAATTGTGGTTTTTTAAACTTTTTGCTTTCAAAACATTTTCAAAACACACAAATTCA